>NW_015547722.1:39117-51580 GCF_001515605.1 Sinocyclocheilus anshuiensis
TTTTTTTTTTTGTTGTTTTTTTGTTCCCTGTGCTTTACAAACTACACATTGGCAGGCATAGATTTGTTTTTGCTTAAGTCTATTATTTTGGTCCTTGGTCTCAACATTAAAGTACAAAGCATTCTAAAAATAATTCTAAAAATGTTTTAATCACATACAAGTATTTCTTACTTTTTTATCTCAGAAAAAAAAAAAAAAATAGTAACAGTCTTTCTCAACAAAAATCTCCAACAACACGTGACGGGTCACCCAAGGGCTCTCTGCCTATTAGAAATTATTTGTGCTTTAGACACAGGGCTTGCTTGATACACCTTGGTTATCCAAAAATAACCCAGAATGTAACATAATCTCTCCCAGTTTCTCATTGACACTCCCACTTTGTCCCCATTGCAACATAGAAACAGTACATACCTCACATAAATAGCTTATGCATTGCAAAACAATGCACTGTCCTTAAATCTAACTCACAGTATAACCTTAGTAGAGACAAATTCACATAATACATAGTACAAGTCATTTAACACTGACACGCTTTGCTTCACATTTGAAAAACGTACAGAATTCATTTGTGTAGGTTTTTCAAATGCAAGTGTTTTTGTGTTTGTGGTTTTTTTTTTTTATATATTTATTTTTTTTACTTTTGCTTTTTTCATGTTTTAGCTTGATTATGTATGACCCCTGGAGGTAGATGATTCTATTACTGTATAAACATGGAAGTCTTCTGTGTTGTTAATCTTTGATTGCTCTCTGCTGTGGTTCACTTCTACTGGTTTTAAACATTGGCATCATTGCCAGGGTTAGTCGAAGAGGAACTATCAGCCTGCGGCTGCATCTGCGTCTGCGTCTGCGTCTGCGTCTGCGGCGGTTGTTGCAGTTGCTGCGGTGCTTGTGGTGATTGTGGTTGCTGTGGTGCTTGGTCCGGTTGCTGCTCTTGTTGCGGTGATTGCTCCATCTGCAGCTGCTGTTGGTCTGGCCCGTTCTGCTGAGCACGCGTGACTGCTGGAGGATGCAGCATTATCCTGATCCGCTGAAATGAGCCCAGAACCAGCTCCAGTGAGCACAGATATACCGTCTATACCACTCGTTATTATATTTACTTTCAGCTCTAAATGAAAACAGTTACCTCTTTATATGTTCCCTTCAGGGTGAGGAACATGTAGCCCATATAACCAGGTATGAGAACCATAGAGGACAGAGCCATGAGCCAGCCCACTCCTTGCCCCCATTTAGGGAACACATAGTTGTTCATTGTAAGAGGAACCATTTGCACCGCACTGAAGAGGAACACGCCCTGTAGAGAAGCTCTGTTTACAAATACTGCAGTTTTCACATAATTACACCATTATCTATAATTCATGTGATTCATACTTCTAAAGACTGCAAGACTTTAAAAACATTCTTATCACAGTCAAGGAACAGGATACCCAAACTCTAAAAAATGCTGGGTTCGGTCTGTTGGGTCATTTTATTGGGTTATTTTTAATATTTTTACCCAGGTGCTGAGTCATTTTAACGCTGGGTTATTTTTTTTAACCCAAATGCTGGGTTCAGTCTGTTGGGTCATTTTATTGGGTTATTTTTAATATTTTTACCCAGGTGCTGAGTCATTTTAACGCTGGGTTATTTTTTTTTACCCAAATGCTGGGTTCAGTCTGTTGGGTCATTTTATTGGGTTATTTTTAATATTTTTACTCAGGTTCTGGGTCATTTTAATGCTGGGTTGTTATTTTTTTAACCCAAATGCTGGGTTCAGCTTGTTGGGTAATTTTATTGGGTTATTTTTTATATTTTTACTCAGGTGCTGGGTCATTTTAACGCTGGGTTCAGCTTGTTGGGTCATTTTATTGGGTTATTTTTCATATTTTTACCCAGGTGCTGGGTCATTTTAACACTGGGTTGTTGTTTTTTTTACCCAAATGCTGGGTTCAGTCTGTTGGGTCATTTTATTGGGTTATTTTTTTATATTTTTACCCAGGTGCTGGGTCATTTTAACGCTGGGTTATTTTTTTAACCCAAATGCTGTGTTCAGCTTGTTGGGTCATTTCATTGGGTTATTTTTAAATATCTTTACCCAGATGCTGGGTAATTTTAACGCTGGGTTATTTTTTTTAACCCAAATGCTAGGTTCAGTCTGTTGGGTCATTTTATTGGGTTGTTTTTAATATTTTTACCCAGGTGCTGGGTCATTTTAACGCTGGGTTATATATTTTTTAACCCAAATGCTGGGTTCAGTCTGTTGGGTCATTTTCTTGGGTTGTTTTTAATATTTTTACCCAGGTGCTGGGTCATTTTAACGCTGGGTTATTTTTTTCTACCTAAACGCTGGGTTGACCCTGTCTCCGATGAAACTTCTCAACAACGCAGCTGCTGAGAGCACAGGCTTTTTAGTCAACAGGAGAGAGCAGTTCTCAGCCCCGCCACCGCCGATTTCTTGCACTCTTTCTGGGAAATAAAGCTTTGTATACATTTAATTTATTTATCTTTTATTTATCTTTAATGTGGTGTAAATTATATTGTTTTACGCAACACAACATAAGGACGAGATCATGTCAGTCAGCTGTGTCAGCAGCGGTCATTTCGCACTGGAAAAGCCTTTGCCTTGCATAACATAAATGGATTTTATTCATTATAATACTGAGTGTAATTTAATTTTATGTTAAAATATGTTCCCTAATCTCAGTACTGTTTGTTTTTGGGCAGGTTTTGGAGTCAGTCACGCCATCTCTCAGCTACGAGTGAGACGCGAGGCTGCGATCTAAAGTTCGCAGTTCCCCTGTGTGGCGAGGGGGGCGTGGTTCAGCGAGGTCTGCAACGGGAGAGAGAGGCAAATGATAAACACCTGTGTCTCGTTTCAGTAATTGGTGTGGAGAGACCGGATAAAAGCCACCAGTAATCGGAAAGCAAGGGAGAGAGACTGACTGGGAACTCGAGCCACACGGGGAGACTGTTTATTGGAGAAGGAATTGTATGCGGATTTATATTCTGAGTTATTGAAAGCGCAGTGGGAGCCACTTCTTTTGTTTGTGCCAGAGAGCTTTAAATAAAGCACGAGTCCCAGTCACGCCGACCCTGTCTTCTTCCTTCCACACTTTGAACCACATCACACTGGTGCCGAAACCCGGGAAGGAAGAAGAAAGCCGCCGCCATCATGCAGTCCCCGCCAGGATCGCCATTTGCGGAGGTCATCCAATTCACCAGGAACACCATCAGGCACTGCTGGGCATGAGGGACGATCAGGAACGGTGTTTCCGAGCACTCATCCAAGCCCAGCAGGAAGACTCTGGAGCTGGATTGACCGGGAGCGAGTGAAACGCGAGGCTGCGATCTAAAGTTCGCAGTTCCCCTGTGTGGCGAGGGGGGCGTGGTTCAGCGAGGTCTGCAACGGGAGAGAGAGGCAAATGATAAACACCTGTGTCTCGTTTCAGTAATTGGTGTGGAGAGACCGGATAAAAGCCACCAGTAATCGGAAAGCAAGGGAGAGAGACTGACTGGGAACTCGAGCCACACGGGGAGACTGTTTATTGGAGAAGGAATTGTATGCGGATTTATATTCTGAGTTATTGAAAGCGCAGTGGGAGCCACTTCTTTTGTTTGTGCCAGAGAGCTTTAAATAAAGCACGAGTCCCAGTCACACCGACCCTGTCTTCTTCCTTCCACACTTTGAACCACATCACACTCCTGAAGTCAGCCGCCGCCATCATGCAGTCCCCGCCAGGATCGCCATTTGCGGAGGTCATCCAATTCACCAGGAACACCATCAGGCACTGCTGGGCATGAGGGACGATCAGGAACGGTGTTTCCGAGTGCTCATCCAAGCCCAGCAGGAAGACCGCGAGCTGTTCCGGAGCTGGATTGACCGGGAGGTTTGGGCTACGGGAACTCCATCTGCCCCAGCCCCGCCCACTCACGTGCCTCTCAATAAGATGGGTCCCCAGGACGACCCTAAGGTGTTCATAGACCTGTTTGAGGGACCAGTGCCACCGCCCGACATCGCTGAAACAGGCCATCCAACTGGCGGAGGACCAGATGGTGGCATGCCCCGGGGTCGGCGAACCCCTGCCATCTGTCTCTCTCCCTCCAAACCTGCCCCTTTTTCCAGATCCAGAGGGAATCTCCCTCCATGAGCCCCACCCCGGTGGAGGAGTGGTCCAGGGACAGAACCAACAGCTGCCCTGAGGGCGCCACCCAGGGGGGCGGGGTCGACCAGCATCAGCCCAGCCGCAACTCCCGTTCCTCCGCTCTCTCCACGCCAATTCCTTGACCCGCTTCCTGCCACTAGGGCAGCGGGGAGGCCTGGGTCGGCCTGTTGGCGTTGCGGGGACCCAGGTCATTTTATTGATCGGTGTCCAGTGATGGAGGTGGGGACACTGATCCGGGTCCCGGATGCCCAACAGGCTGCTCCCGATCAAGCTGGCCTGTACCAAATACCCATGAGTATCAAGGGGGGTACGTATCAGGCTTTGGTGGATTCGGGATGTAACCAAACCTCAATTCATCAAAGCCTGATTCAGCCGGAGGCATTGGATAAGAGCCGCGTGGTTAAGGTTCGGTGTGTGCACGGGGATGTGGTGAACTACCCCTTAATGTCCGTGGCTATTCAATTTCGGGGACAAAAGCATAGGGTAGAGGTTGCAGTTAGCCTGCACCTCGGACATCCGCTAATTTTGGGAACAAATTGGCCAGGTTTTAGTGTATTATTGGGGCATTTATGTGCGGATGTCTCTTGGGGGAAAGGAGAGCGGGGAAGGGGGCGGTCACACAGGTAGGAGAAGCTGAGCCGGGACCAATGGGAACTGAGACAGGGGAACAGAGCGCTGTTGAGAGGAGAAACCTCACAGAGTGTGATGATTTTCCCCTGGAACAGTCTCAGGATGAAACGCTCAAAAACGCCTTTGAACAGGTCCGTTCCATCGACGGGCAGCTTCTCCAACCGACTCGACCGCTCTCCTATCCTTATTTTGCTATTTTAAAAGACAGGTGGTATCGAGTGACCCAAGACACTCAGTCAAAACAAGATACAACCCAATTATTGGTACCAAAAAGCCGTCGGGAAATGCTTTTCCAGGCGGCTCACTGTAATCCGATGGCCGGACATTTAGGACAAGCAGCAACACTTAATCGTCTAATGACCCGATTTTTCTGGCCGGGCATTCATGAGAATGTGCGCAGGTGGTGCGCGTCTTGTCGTGAATGTCAGCTGGTGAACCCGCCGGCCACCCCAAAAGCACATTGTGCCCTCTCCCTCTTATGCAGGTCCCCTTCGAAAGAATTGGCATGGACCTCATCGGGCCATTAGAACGATCTGCACATGGGCATCGCTTTGCATTAGTCCTAGTGGATTATGTAACACGATACCCAGAGGCAGTGGCGCTCCGCAGCATTTCCGCGAAAAGTGTAGCGGACGCATTGTTTCATCTAATCTCCCGGGTGGGAATCCCAAAAGAGATTCTCACCGATCAAGGCACGGCGTTTATGTCATGGACTCTCCGCGAACTTTACGAACTATTGGGCATTAAATCGATTCGCACCAGCATTTATCACCCACAAACAGACGGTCTGGTCGAACGATTTAATCGCACATTAAAAACCATGATTCGAAAGTTCGTTCATGAAGACGCCAAAAATTGGGACAGATGGCTGGAACCCCTCTTGTTTGCCGTGCGTGAGGTCCCCCAAGCCTCCACGGGGTTTTCCCCCTTCGAGCTTCTCTACGGACGTCAGCCCCGCGGGGTGTTGGACGTTCTAAGAGAAACTTGGGAGGACGGACCTTCGGACAGTAAAAATGAAATTATGAAACAGTATGTACTGGACCTGAGAACAAAACTCCACACTTTGGGGCGGCTCTCTATGGAGAATTTGTTACAGGCTCAGGGCAGACAAAGCCGGTTGTATAACAGGGGAACCAGATTACACAAATTTGCACCGGGAGAGAAAGTACTTGTATTGCCCCCAACTTCTAGTTCCAAATTACTCGCCAAGTGGCAAGGACCCTTTGAGGTCACACGACGAGTTGGAGATCTCAATTATGAGGTAGTACGATCAGGCAGGAGCGGGGCACATCAAATTTACCATCTCAATCTCCTTAAAAAGTGGAGCGAGGTGGAGTCAGTGATGTTGGCGATGGCGGTGAGTGGAGAGGAAGATCTCGGGCCAAAAGTGAACACTAAAAATCAATCTCTCACTCTGGCCCCAGGAGGAGATCACCTCTCGCCCTCACAACTCACTGATGTGGCCAAGTTGCAAGCTGAATTTGCAGATGTGTTCTCGCCCCTGCCTGGTCGCACAAACCTCATTCAGCACCACATTGAGACTGAGCCGGGCGTGGTAGTGCGCAGCCGGCCGTATAGTTTGCCGGAACAAAAAAAAAGGTAGTTCAGACTGAATTAGAGGCGATGCTAGATATGGGAGTAATAGAGGAATCCAACAGTGATTGGGCGAGCCCGATAGTTTTAGTGCCTAAAACGGACGGCTCGGTCCAGTTCTGTGTGGATTATCGCAAGGTGAATACTGTGTCGAAATTCGACACATATCCAATGTTGACGAATTGCTTGATTGGCTGGGTTCTGCTCGATTTTACTCGACACTGGATTTAACGAAAGGATATTGGCAGATCCCCCTATCACCTATATCCAAAGAAAAGACAGCTTTCACAATGCCGTTTGGATTACACCAATTTGTTACGCTTCATTTCGGGTTGTTCGGGGCTCCGGCCACCTTTAAGCGGCTCATGGACCAGATATTCCGACTGCACACTGCGTATGCCGCTGCCTATTTAGATGACATTATCATCTATAGTAACAACTGGCAGCGTCATATGCCGCATCTGCGGGCTGTTCTGAGATCGCTGAGAGGGGCCAGACTAATGGCCAACCCGTAAAAGTGTGCGGTTGGGCGTGTGGAGGTCAGGTATCTGGGCTTCCACTTGGGTCACGGACAGGTGCGTCCCCAAATTGATAAGACGGCAGCAGTTGCAACCTGTCCGAGACCCAAGACCAAAAAGGAGGTGAGGCAGTTCCTGGGGCTGGCAGGATATTATAGAAGGTTTGTACCTAAGTATTCGGACCTCACCAGCCCGCTGACTGACCTCACTAAAAAGGAAGCACCAGACCCGGTCCAGTGGACGGAGCAGTGCCAGCAGGCTTTCACCCAGATAAAGGCTGCTCTGTGTGGCGGGCCGCTCCTTCACTCCCCTGACTTTTCTCTCCCTTTTTTATTGCAGACTGACGCGTTGGACAAGGGGCTTGGAGCGGTACTGTCCCAGGAGATAGATGGTGAAGAACAACTGGTGCTGTACATCAGTCGTAAGCTCTCGAAGAGAGAGAGACGATGTACAGCACCATAGAAAGGGAATGCTTGGCGATAAGATGGGCCGTGCTCACTCCCCGCTATTATCTCCTGGGATGGGAATTCACTCTATGTTCGGACCACGCGCCCCTGCAGTGGCTCCACCATATGAAGGATACCACCGGGCGGATCACCCGTTGGTATCTGGCATTACAGCCCTTTAAATTCAAGGTGGTCCACAGGCCGGGGGTGCAGATGGCTGTAGCTGACTTCCTCTCCAGAAATGGTGGGGGGGGGCTGCAGGCCGGAGGGCTCCCCGGCCTGAGTCGGGCGGTGGGTGTATGTGGCGAGGGGGGCAACAGGAGAGAGAGTCAGGAGACGAGCGGTGCGTAAGTATGTCAAGTGCAAATGATAAACACCTGTGTCTCGTTTCAGTAATTGGTGTGGAGAGACCGGATAAAAGCCACCAGTAATCGGGAAGCAAGGGAGAGAGACTGACTGGGAACTCGAGCCACACGGGGAGACTGTTTGCTGGAGCAGGAATTGTATGCGGATTTATATTCTGAGTTAAATAGAGAATAAATTCAATTTGTCTTATTTATTTGTCTTATTATTTTGTCCATTGGTGTTCTTGCTTAATAATACATTCATCTTTTGATTATTACTGTCGCCTATAGTAATTATGTGTGTGATTTTTAATTTCCAGCCCATTTTAAGCCAGCAATATTATAATTTTTATATTAACGTAAAAATGTTTAACCCAACCAGCTGGGTCAAAATAACCCAGCATATGTTCTGTCCAATATTTACCCAGTGCTGGGTTGCCAAATAACCCAAGTTGGGTTGTTTTTAACCCAGCATTTAGAGTGTATGGGACAAATAAAAGTGTAAAAACACTGGGATCAAATTTGTGATTAAGAACAAGTGTCATTCTACACAGCAGAGGTAATGTTCCTCATTAACATCAGCAAATAATAACTTTAATTATCAACAGCTGATACTAACTGACACTATCAGATGAGAACACAATCTGAACTAAATTGAGCTTGATAATGACACTAACTTTGCAACACTGTCGCCATTATTAAACTGAACTGAATCAACATTATCTGACTTGAGCTGAAGAATGAAACGATGGCTATTTGTAGAACTGCTTATAGCTAAATTGAAGTTGTATCATAATTGATGGACTTTGCTAAATTGAGTTATTTTCCAGCTCATTAATGTTACATTACTCTGAAAAATAAAATAAAATCTGCCTTGTAATAAAGCAATATATAATAAATGTCACCTGACTAGACTAAAGCCCTATTCACACGGGATTAGTATTACCTGGTGACCTCCAGTCATTTGTAATAATTGCGGAGGTTGTCTGTGATCTTAATCCCGTGCGAATCAGCCATGTCTGTAATTTGTAAAGTAAAAATTCCCCCGCAAATGACCTACCGTATTTTGCCGACCACAGAGGTCCTGTGATAATATTAGTCCCGTGCGAATCGGCATCTCTGTGATTTGGCCAGCATTTGGCGGGTATTTTTCGAGGTTTTTGTTTCCTGTGCGCCTTTTTATCCATCTTTGCGAAGAATGGAGCTGTGTTGGAGTGTTCTGATAATATTTTGGGTGCTGTCATATTGCTAGAACTATACAATTTGCAGAAACAGAAAGCTGAAAAGGTTTCGAGGTTAATGTGTTACAAATAAATCAAGCATAATATCTTGAGATATTATTTTAACCTGGTGAAATGTAAATGACACAGGGCATGAATCTATATTAGTTTCTTTTTTTAAAGCCATCTAACCAGACCATAGAACGGGACTCTCAAAGCCTTGACATCCAGGTATCCGGGAGATAAGAAAGTAAATTTCAGTAAGTAAAAAAATTTCAGACAGTAAAATCACAGGCTTCGCTTATCCTGTGCGAATACACCACACAAAATTCAGATGTGGGGGGGTAATTTCAAAATCAGATAAGGTCCCCAGATAATACTAACCCTGTGCGAATAGGGCTTAACTCACACTTTTACACTGACTGTTATGTTTCAACACTTCAAATAAATCTGTCAGAATGGCCAGCCCTGTGTTTCTGACTATTTTTCTACATTTTTTACGTTTTAGATTTGACATAGCTTTCTAAACAATGAATATAACATATATAAAAACATTACTTGTTCCTCTAAAAGTCATTTTTCACTTTATCTTATTAGTTACCACGCTTTTAATGTTTGTCACAAAAATGGCGAGAGCTTTTTCAAAACATCTAAATCTGATTGGCGAGCTTTACGCAATCAGGGAATCAGGGTGCATATTGTTACAAAAAAAAAAGTCTTAGTGGGCAAACCTCAGTCAAAACCTGCAATGTGAACCAGGCTTATCATATCATATCGTATCTCATTTCCATAATTAAAATTTAAAATTCAAATGCAGTATGCTGCATTTTTACTTTA
Source organism: Sinocyclocheilus anshuiensis (assembly GCF_001515605.1). Classification (NCBI taxonomy): domain Eukaryota; kingdom Metazoa; phylum Chordata; class Actinopteri; order Cypriniformes; family Cyprinidae; genus Sinocyclocheilus; species Sinocyclocheilus anshuiensis. Next base: position 48,845 of record NW_015547722.1, read on the forward strand.
ACTCATCCATTTCTGTCTAATTTAAACAGGGTTTACAAAATAAAATCATTGTTTTAACATACATTACTATGCATGCTAAAGTGGCGATATATGCCACAATGCAACTTGTTAGCAAAATAACTAGGTTGTCACTTTCAGTGTTGGGAAAAGTTACTCTTAAAAGTAACGCATTACTGCATTGCTGCATAAAAAAGTAACTAATTGTGTTACTTAATTTTAATTTTTATGTAAAGTAATGCATTATGTTATTTTTGTGTTACTTTTTGTCACCTTGCTTATTTGATTTTTAATAACAAAAAAACAGAAAAGGTATATTTTTGGCAACTGTAAAGACAATTTCACACCAAAAGAGAAATGAATGAGCCTTGGGCTGAAAGAAGTGCCTCTGCCTCTGCACCTCACTCCCAAATTCTCTCAACACAGGGACAGGAGAGCTGTCAGTCAATAAAGGGAAACACAAAGTAACTTCCATTGCTCATCTGAAAAAGTAACTCGGATATAGTTTAAAAGTAATGCGTTACTTTACTAGTTACTTGAATAAAAGTAATCTGATTACATAACTCACGTTACTTGTAATACGTTACCCTCAACACTGGTCAAGTTTGTCAGGTGGCATTGCTAGCTGACAAATTTATAGAAAATAAAAATTTGAGTAAAATGTAAAAATAATACAAGCACAGGTGTGATTCTGAAGCTAATACATAGTATCTATCTATCTGTGTGTGTGTGTGTGTATACATATATATGTATATACATACATACATGTTAGTCATGTATGTTTACATTTGTTAGTCATGGAAACCCTGATGTCGTCCCCGCTGCAATTGGAGCGCTTAGCCAAGCGCTAAATACCCTCTACGTGTTTTTGCAGCGTTGAGCAATGTAACCAATCACAGACATATCTGTTGATTTCTTAAACGCAATGGCCAATCAGAAACGTTTTGTAAGAATTCACTCACCGCTGAAAGTGCTGCAGTTTTTAAGTGCAGTTCTGCACGCTCGTGAATCATCTCATGACTAAGTGCAGACGCGATGTAAATAGAGATTCATTGTGCAGTTTAGAGAGCTTCATTGATTATAACGGAACTTTGTAAGATCGCAATGAATGAAGATGAGTGACGCTTTTTAGTGATAAAGGCTTTGCGCACTTTCTAGGGCAGTGGTTCTCAAACTGGGGTACCCCTGGGGGTACGTGAGGTGACGGAGGTTGTACGCAAACAAAATTCTGAGTTTTGGCATTCATTTAATTCTACCCCAACTTAAAGTAACATTAAAACTGAACATGTATTTCTGACAAGCAAAATGCCGCTTCTAATGTAAAAACAGGAAAATGGGAGTACCGTAACCAGTCAAATACATGATATCCAATCAGCTTACCTTATCTTTTGCGGTCAAAACTGACTGCATCCACACAAGCAGTGTGCATGTGATAGGATTCCTGCGGAATATGCTTCTTTAGCAAATCGTGCTACTGTTCAACGTATCTTAAAGTAGATCTTCACTTAATAGCATGAAGAACAAATATTGACACGCACTGTAGCCTACATTGAGATCGATTTAAACTCTCTTCGATACCCTGTGCGAGTTATTGTTTTCATGTTTAAGATACGAGCAAGAATGCAAATTTCCCTGAATATCCAAACAATGGCAAATGTGACAATTTTTACAATAGTTCAACAAAAAAGGTAATATAAAGTGAACATTTTACATTTTAAATGTAGCCTACATTTTAAACAATATTGTCATGTTTGTTCTATTTTGCAACTAAATAATAGTTCCAACGAAATCCTTATCACCTGGTGTGCGTCTCCAAGCAACATACAGCAGTGTTTCGTTAGTGAATGAATCTGCTGCTTTGAACGATTTGGAGAGTCAGTGATTAATAACCCATTCATAACTACAGCATTTTGCTTCGTTACTGAATGAATGAATGAATGAATGAATGACGCGGCGCCTGGCTTATTAAGACAACAACTTGCCGCCACCTATTGACGGTTTTATTTTTAAATCTACAAGTATCACTTCGATTTGCCATCATTTATTGCTTTATTTAAAAAAATATTGCTTTATTTATTATATTAATAATACACTTAATGGAATGTTAAGAATATGACATAAAACATGACATACAATTAATGGCTACATACACCCTGCAAAGTTTCGGGAATGACATCCACATATTTAAGCGGGATTCACTCTCGAAATAGCAGTGATTGGCAATGGACGGAACATAAAATATGTTGATTTAATTCTGGAACCTGTCCTGGCCAAACCTCCACAGACAGCGCGCGTCCCGAGCGAGATCTAATTCACAGACCAAAAGCGTGTGTAAACTTTATTGAGATCGGGACATATCAACCAGTAATTTCATTTAATTTCCAGTAACAGACGGTTTCGCCTTTGGTAACAAAGATTCAAAATGGAAACATTTCAAGTGACACGGGAAAAAAGACATGGAAAACTTCAGTGAACATCAGAAAAGCAGTGTGCACATTTCTGGTAAACTTGTTCACACCTGGAATTAAATGAAATTTGAAAGGGATAGCATTAATTCACAGCAACTAAGTTGCAACAATAGGATTGACGGATTCATCTATCAATACATGCATTCATTCATCTGAAGCAGTACTGAGGATTAAAGGATGCTCTCCAAATCAGTCCTATCAATTTCGAAAAATTGACCCTTATGACTGGTTTTGTGGTCCAGGGTCACACACACACACACACACACACACA
>NW_015547722.1:51945-62474 GCF_001515605.1 Sinocyclocheilus anshuiensis
TTTTTTTGCAACTGTAATAGCGTGTATAAGCATGTGTGTATAAAAGCTTGAAATGAATGGTTCTTTAAAATACTAACTGAATGTGTTAAATATCTGCAACAGAATCATATAAAAAAGCACAAAGATAGCAAGAACCTTCACTCCCCTTCAATTCTTAGCTATAGTTGTGTGACAATTGAAAGGGATGATTGACAAGGAAAACATCTGAATGCATTTGAAAAAGACTGTACAGACATGTACAGAGATGCATTTATTTTTCCTGAAAGAAGCACCAAAATGTGCTTAATTTGTACTGAGAAGGTGATTGTTGTGATTGTTAAGTGTGGTAACATTACGCGCCACTATAAATCATCAAAGCACAAACAAATTTACCCACAGAAAATGGAGGTGATTGAAAACAGTAGCCCTGATCTAGAGCAAAGATATGGAAAAGTAATTCAATCTAAAAAAATAAAAAGGGTGATAGGATGTTTGTGACGAGGGTAAACACATGATAAGGACAGAAAGAGTTGAATTAACTTGAAAATTGAATTCATCGCATATCAGACACACGATGAGCAGCCAGTAAAATTTCCCAGGCAGCTGCTGATTCAAAGATTGGATTAAAATTGCAAAAAATTGCAAAAATACAGAGAAATTCCATGCAAAAACAGGCCGTACCCTGCAATATCGCACTACCAGACAGCGGAGGTGGCAAACACTGAGAAATCAACTGGCTTTAGTTGAGCACAGAGAGAAAACAGAAGCACTAATGATAACAATAGACATAATGAGGGACATGCTGTACACAGGGTCAACAATGTTAGTTACTCAAGGTCCAGACTCTAAAAGAAAGCAGGCAGTAACTAACACTACATTCACAACCAATAATAATGTCCAGAAACTGGCAGAAAAACGGCAGTGGTAATGTATCAGTCCCACATGATAGTAGCATAAACAGGAAAGAAATAGAAGCTACAGTATAGGCAGACCAAGGCTAAAGCAGTTCTGCTAATCTGCTTTGCCATAACAAAGTCTGACATAATCTTTAACACAACTTTTAATTTATGACTATTGTTACTAACTTTAGTTTCTGTGTCGTACATACATGTTGTTTGGTTGGTTGCATTATATTGGACAGTTGACAACCCTATTTAAAATTCATCACATGCAATTAGCAAAAATATCTAAAATGAAAAGTAGAAGATTTTTAATTGACAATTGATTGTTCTTCATCGTTTATACAAATGCATATATATATATATAATTTTTTTTGCAACAGTATTGGCGTAGATGCCATTTTGTGGCCCTGTCCCACTGGATGCACTTTTGTTGTGACAGGATTATTTTTGACTATTTATGACTGACAGCCAAAGCATTTCTGTCCGTTTTTATAATGCTATTCAATGCAAAGGATGAGCACAATGCAAATTACAGATTTTAAGAGGACATAAAAAGGACTCACCATAGCACCAGGAGATTGAGATACACTCAAAGAACACCAGAAAGAGCAGACACATTCCACTGGCTGAGTAATAGTCGAAGAGTTTAAACACATAGAGGCCACCCTAAAACAAAGCAAGAAAATCAATACAAGGCCCTGCAGCCTGCAATCATATTAATATACAACCTCTGGTCAAACATCTCATCATCTGCTTCCTTCATTGATTTACCTGCGTGATATTGGACAGCCCAATGGCGTAGGATACAATGCAAACACATGCAATGAAAATCTCTCTTCTTTTCCTGAGCAGCCGTGGGAATTCATCCACCAGAGCAGTGATGAAGCCCTCCACTGTGCAGAACTGAAAACAACATCAACAATGGTGTTTTGAAATTGCATTTATATGGCATTTTTTGAAAACACTGAAGCATTCTGTGAACTGATGGTAGCATGAAGAAAATATAGCAATAGATCACAACACAAAATTAATTTTGTTGTTTTTACACATAAATGGCTCCAGTGTGAAACCAATTTTCAATAATAAATAAATAATAATAAATAATACATTTCGTGAGCATATTAATCGCAACAAACAATTAGGTTACATTCAATAAATCTGTATGCACAGGTTGTGTGTGTGTGTGTGTGTGTGTGTGTGTGTGTGTGTGCATGTGTTTGTTATTACGTAACAATATCCAATCAGAGTTGGTTTTATATGACTTTCCAAAAACAAACACAATTCATTACAGTAAAGGACATAAAACAAGTACTAAATTCTATATTTTTTGGTGCCTCAGGGCTGGGATCGATTCTACCCCCGTTTATTTTGCTAACATTGCAACATTCCCACTATCTCCAGCTTAAGACACAATGAACATCAGTTTAAAATCCTCAATGCATGCAGCCATAAACATCAACATCAAAAGATTTTATTTGGCACAAGGTCAGTTGAGTGTTTTTAATGTTCCTTATGTTTCCTTGTGCGGTCGCCAGGGACTCTGAAGTACCTACCAGATCCCGTTCACTTCTGTTTCTAGGTCAGAGCTTGAATATGTGATATTCTCACCTGACTGTCGATTCCCAGCATCAGCAGCATGGAGAAGAAGAGAATAGCCCACAGTGGTGAGACGGGCAACTGCGTCACAGCTTCTGGATAAGCTAAAAACGCCAAACCAGGACCTGTGTAAGCCATGAGAAAAACAACAGTTATATTAACACTTTAAGAGAAATATCCATACTTCAACCGATACAAACATGTAAAATGCAATATTCTAATTATGCAAAAATGAACGGATTACCTGATGCAGCTACATCAGCTATTGGTCTCTTTGTCACATGTGCCATGAAGCCCACAACAGAGAAAATCACAAATCCAGCAAACATACTAGTGAATGAATTTATACAGCACACGATGATAGAATCCCTGCAGAAAAAAAGAGGGGAAAAAAGGATTCTGTCTTCAAATGTGCTATAAACGTCTTTGTCTGATCTGAAAGCTGCATATCATTTTAGCATTTCAGGAGAAGATGTAAGGATTATGTAAGTGATATAGCCAAACTTAAAAATTTAATTTGATGGTAATTCTCACTATTCATATGCTAAAATGTCAAGTCTGATAATGGGCACATAATCACAGTCAGTCACAGTTAGAGATCTAGCTCGTTCAAGCAAACATCATTCACAGCATTAAAAAAACACTGAAAGAGGGTCGAGTTATCTAACTGATGAAATGTTGATTGCATCATTCATACCTGTACACATTGTTATTGAAAGGGTTGTAGCTGCCCAGAGCAATAAGAGAGCCTAGTCCCAAACCATAGGAGAAGAAAATCTGTGTTGCAGCATCCAGCCAAACCTGAGATGGAAAATGAAACTGTTTAGCAGCTAGATTGGGTTTGTTTGATCCTGCTTAAATTATTAAACATGTAAAATCACCTCAGACTGCTTCAGCTTCTCAAAATCAGGAGTGACATAGAACATGATTCCATCTTTAGCCCCAGGCAGGGTCACTCCACGGATAAACAAAATGAACAACATGAAGTATGGGTAGGTGGCAGAGAAGTAAACAACCTGCAAAACATTGATTTCTCTATCAGACATTTCCCCATGTGCATTTTTCAGCGTGTATGTTCGTGTCTGTTAAAAAATGCTGGAAATTGCTTTCATGGGACAAGAAACCCATAGAGCATTTTTGCCTACTCCCACAAAGTTGATGGCAAGCATGTGTGTTTTACATTCAATGCGGTGAAATCATTACAAACTCACTCAAAATCCAGACCGAACTCTTGAAGACAGACTAACAAAGACATCTCACCTTTCCAGTCCAGCTAACACCTTTCCAGATACAGAAGTACACGAGAACCCAGGCAATGGCCAGTGTTATTGCTAGTGGCACACGAATTTCACCAGGTTTTTCTAAGCCATCAGTCATTTGATGCATATTGCGTCTGTATAAGCACATCATGCAACACAATTACACTTCACAACAAGACACTTACTGGACACATGTATTATGTATTTTCATGTACAAAGGTACAATTTCAATTTGCCCAAAATCTTACTCCCAAAACTCCATGACAGCGCTGGTGAGATTGGTGGTGTCTACTATGCTGTAGTTTGTGTAACATCTGTCTGTGTTCCATGGATTGTTACAAGACTTCCATGGAAGCTCCTACAAAGAGCAGAAGAATGCTTTACTTTTCTTTTTTTAAATACATTCTCCAAATGACTTTTTTTATGGCATGCAAGCGCATGTGACAAGGAATACTTACAGTGGTAAAGGAGTTGTATAAGTAGTACAGGGCCCAGGAAATGATGACAATGTAGTAAATGTTCAGCCAGAATGAGAGAACAGCAGCCGCAAGACCAACACCTGTAGTTATGACATTGTGTTATAATTTACATTCATTCCTTCAAAGCAGCATGTGAACCGCCTGGTCAAAACGTCCTTTACGCAGCATTGCATTTTATTACATAATTGGTCTTCAGCTTTGAAGATCAGAGGGTACATTAGATTCTTCAGAACAACATATATCAGTAATAACAAACGTACAACACATAACCCATGCGTTTAAATCCACTCATTAACTTTTGCATTTACTGAAGGTCTCACACAACACCAACATTGCATACTTCTAGAAACCAACTCGTATTTGTTCTGCAGTAAGTATGGGAGCAGATAAGAAAGAAAGGTGCTGAACAGAAATCATATACCTTTGAACATTGGAGCTAGTTTCCAAACCCCAAGGCCGCCAATGGATGTGTACTGTCCAAGAGCGCATTCAAGAAAAAACAGAGGAACTCCCGCAAAAATAAGCGTCAAAAAATAAGGAATCAAGAAAGCCCCTGGAATCACAGAAATAGATGAAAGCACCAAGTGGAGCTGTGCACAGCAACACAAAGCACACATTCATCCAGACACAACATCTCAGACTCTTGGAGAAGCTGAAGCTGCTCTTACCTCCGCCGTTTTTCCCGCACAGATAAGGAAATCTCCACACGTTGCCCAGTCCGATGGCGTAGCCCACACATGACAGAAGAAAATCAAATTTCCCACCCCAAGTTTCTCTGTCTGGAATGTCTTTCTTCTTTTTCTCTGGTTTGGCGTCCTCTGCTTTGGGTTTGTCGTTAGTTGTGATCTCGTTGAGTTCCGTCACAACTTGTCCGTCGGTGCTTTTGGTGTTGTTTGTCGCCATGTCTCTGATTTTAGACAGCAGCAGAGATCCACCACGCAAACACCCGATCAAACCCGACACAGTTTCAGTTAACCTGAAGACAACGAATCACACGAACCCACTGTTTTCCCCCCGTAAAGACACACAAAAAACACTGAGAGAGCTGCCGTCTCTAAATGAGACCGAATTGGCTGTCATGACAGTCAATTTACAGATATAAATCTTTTTTTATTTTATTTTATTTTTTCCATCGAACGATCGGCCAGCTTCTCAGTTATGTTTCGGCAATGTTTTGATGCATTTACTATTGTTATACCCATTTAATTAAATGCATTTAAACACACAGACACGCATGCACACAAACACACTTAAGACCTTTTAATGAAATGACAATCATTTCCAAATTTCTCGTATCTACTTACAGTGAATTTGGCTTCTTTCCCAAAAGCAATATGCCCGTGTGTCATGCAGTGAGGTATCCGTAGATTCCTCTCCAAGTTGTAAACTTCCAGAATGACTTGGCTCGTAAATGAGCCTTCTGTCCATGTAAAGCGGTCCTGCGGGAGCTGTCCACCGGAGAGTGGTGCTGGATCCACCGAGCAACGACTGTCTGAGATCAGCAGCTACTCAACATTTCCAGAGCGTCAATGTCATGTGAAAGTCAACACCCCCCAACGGACACACACACACACACACTTTCAGGTCAGGCACGCAAATCTTTACCTTGCATGTGCATGTGGTTGAATATTTAGGTTTCTTTTTTCTAAAACTGAGCACAATTCTTGGGATGCAGCAGCATATTAAAAACATGGGCTATTTCTTATTTTTCTCTCTCTCTCTCTTTAAATCCTTGAAATCTTGACTTAAAATTCACTTTCATTGATTTACTCACACACGCACACACACATCTGTGGCTATCATTAGGTTAAAATGAACTGGTGCATTCACTGCCCATCCTAAATCCCTCTTCAAACCCAGCCCACTTCAAACCATAACATATACTAAAAATATGGCAGATGAGGAGCAGAACAGGTGAAGCCACTGACACAGCATCAGGTGTGAGCAGGAAATATCACTCCTCATCTGAAACTGAACACTTAAAGAAATAATGCCTCAATAAGAAAAAAACAGAAATTATCTTGGACACTATCTTTATGGGATGCATAATTGGATTGCATAAATGTCCTGGTATACAGCGCAGTCTTGACCTTCTGTTGGAAGTCCATAAATGTGCGGTAAGTAAATTATATATAAAGTATATTTCAGTCCATCAAATGTATGAAAGATATATCATGCACTTACTAGCTAGCTTTTTAATTCCTTCTGAATGACAGAATTGTGAAAGTCTGTTAATACTGGTTAATGAAAAGTTAATGTGGGATTTGGGTCAGAGTGGTATAGATTTCAACTCCTCTCTCAAAGCTTGGATCAGAGTGGAGAACTCAGTTGGAAGCAGATGGTGAACTAATGAGGGGTTGATACTACATTAAATTTAACATTTGCACTCCATCTGGCTGCATCTCCCTTTGGTTATGGGCTGTGAAAACATGACATATTTATGCACCTGCTGTGGACACTTGAGTACTTTTGGCTTGCTGGTGACACCATGTTATGCCCAGATAGGCTCATTTAGAGAGAGATATGTGATAATCAACAGGCTGTCAAAGGCATTCAGATTATTAAAAAAAAAAAAGAACAATAACAGGTCAAAACGTGGTATTTTGGAAACTGTTTGTGTTTGACAGAGTCAGGTTTGTTCAGTCATATAAATTCATATTTGTGACATAAAAAGTAAGAAAGAAAGAAAGAAAGGAAAAAAATAAAGAAAGAAGAGTTAATTTCGATGTTACCAGAAGAAGCAAAACAAACAAGGTCTTAATATGAAAATTATAAACTAAACTATACATTTATACTGTATGATCTATCATATTTATATATGTTTTATTATTGGTTTTACATATAAGAGAATTTAATGTTGCTGGAAAGGAATTCTATTGTGATTTGTATATTTTTTAAAAAGCTTGTGTAAGGAACTTTTACATTTTATTTAATTATTTAGTTATTATTTTCATTTAAGAGTCTGTAAGTTGAAGAAATCTTCATAGGTAGTACAATATGACAACATCTGTTCTAAATTATATGAGAAAGAAACCACTATACAATTTCTCATCAAACTGTGAATCAAATTATGCATATATTTTTAAATGATTTGTCTCATCTACCCCATAACGGCTTGATTTTGTTTTAATGAAATATGCAAATCCTGTCAGCTATAAGAGAGTAATCAATCCTTCTTGTGTCATTACTGTTTAAGAGTGCTTCGTATTCGGTGTCTCTGACTTGTCTTAGCGAACCTTGAAAAAGTGACAATAAATTGTTGGTTACAAGTGCAGAGGATCCAGGTTGTGTGTGAGCACCGCAGACCATTTAGGTGGGCTGTATAAAAATATACATCCCTCAAAGCAGTATGGGGCATCGAAATCGTTTTAAAATTTTTGTTCAAGTGTTGCTAGGCAACAGCAATATGGTCTCAGCCTCCTTGTTATATTAGAGTTTCTGCTGGGGTTTGCTCCCATTCATATCTTCCCTTTTTTGTCTCCTTTCATTAGCAAATATTAAATTTTCATGTTTCAATTTTCCTAGTTTTTTTCTCTGCCTCAAAATTGCACTCGAGTTACACACAGGCCTAAATGTTTAAGCCAGCATTTAAATGGCTTTACAGTTCATTCTTTAAAAAAAGAATATACTTTCCCCTTCCTTGTTATAGAAATTTATGGACACAAATCATTATAGTAAAACACATATAGTGTGTTTAATTATATTAGACAGTCATTCATTTCTAATTAACAACTGAAATGTAGACTTTTGTTTTGAAGCTACAAAACAGTCAAATATATCGTATATAATATATCGATATATAAATATATCACAGAGCATTATGAGCACAGTGTAACACAGAGCGCGTCACATTGTCTGCAGTCTCTCCTCACTACACTGTGCTGCTAATCTACTGCATTTGCCGCAATCACTATGGAAACTGACTTTTGCCACAGAGACTCTACTGAGGCAGGCATGCAGCAAATGCTGTCAGCGATTGTCCACTGACGTATGTTTACATGGAGGTCTGAATCAGTGTTTCTTGCAGACCACAGCAAAATTATAATTTCTCTTCTCTAGTTATAGCTACATGATCAATTGTATAATAAATCCTTCAATATAGTAGTGTGGCATATTTGAAGGATGAAATGATTTCTGTGCAAATTCTAAACAAGATCCACAAAGCAAATTTGACACTGTAGTCCACAGACGAAACAGCAAGAGCTTTGTTATAGAGGTTTGGACAAAAAGAGTACTTAGCGAACACATCAAAACCCTAACCACCTGCCTCTAGCTAAAATGTATGAAAATGCTCTTCATGGTTTTAAAGGGTTTATCCGTTTCAAAGGCGGCTGGCTGATGCATCGCTCTGACCGTGCAGTCCTCCAGCCCCGGAAAGAATGCGCTCAAGCCTTTGGACAAGTTTCTGAGCTCAGCCATCATTCAGGGGACAGTCTTCCCTTTTTTTGGTTTTTACATAAGGCAAATTTACATGTGCTGATGATGTCAGCTCAAATTTGGCACACCACCTCCCCCCTCCAAAAAACATTCACAAAAATGAAGCATTTTCTTCTTGAGCTCAAAGGACAGTGAATCACGTCTGTCAGAGATGCAGTATGAGTGTAATACTGAAGCGTCATTGGCGTGCATTTACGTGTTATTGGTTCATGATTGCAGTGTAATGCAACAAAATGAATGATAGCGCTCCGATTTGTGGAGTAAAAACACAAGGGAAGCAGCCTAAATCTGAAGAGAAAATGATCCTTCCCTCTTTGTGCATGTTGCTGTCATCCCAGATCTTTTCATAAAACCGCCACGAGCGTGCCTCGCATTTGAATTAGGCTGATGAGTGGAATCTGTGCCCACAGAGAGGCCGGCGGCACTTTCCAGCGTCACATGATGCTTAATTAGGGATTCTTCTATATTATAGGGCTGGAATTCTGCCAAATGTCTATCAGTTGTTTCAGTCAATGCACTAATCATTGCGCTCGCTGCCTCCTGAGGTGCATCGGGTTGTGTTCTCTCCTCTGGCTTCTCAGAAAGAAAAAAATTAATAAATAAAAAATAAACAGTTGAGGTTGTGTCGAAACAGCCTGTGAAGGTAAGTTTAATTTTAGATCTAGAGCTTCACTTTGATGATTATTTGAATATTTGGATATGAATCTCTCGTTCTTCGGTAAACATATGGCTATAGTAAGCAGCAACAGCATCCTGCTGTTTAAAATATAGTGTAAACAAACCACAGTTTAGAGAGCTGGTTGCACTTCTCACTCATCAGGCAAGGAGGTAATAGGGTAATGGTAATTACCCTAAACATACATTATAGGGGTAATGGCATGCATTGAGAAGAATTTATTTTTTTAATGAGAAAAATTGCATTTTAAAGGATTCTACAGTCATTATTATCTGAACCACTATAGTTTTAATCTGATCTGTGTTTCAAAATATCTCAACGTACAAACTGTACAAAGAACCTGTGGCATTTAGAGTCAATGGTGCGATGTGATGTGGCATGGTAAGTTGTAATCTGTCTTCATGCATAAAGCATAAAGTCATTGTGTCACTGCCTCTGCCGTTAGACGCTCTGGTTCCTGTCAACCTTTATCCTACACCCCATGACCTTTGCACAAATTATGGGAGTAACTTCAGTTAAACTGTAAACAATCAATGAAAGGTTCATTCTATGAACTCAAAATGAAGCATTATCAAAAAATGGGTGCAATGAAGTGATATTATTCAACCATCGAACAATAAAAGGAAATTTAAAAGCATAACAACTTTAGCAAATTACTTTCAACAGACCATGAATAACCCTAAAATCTTGATTATTTCTACAGCAATATTACAGACATATTACGGTAATATATGTCTCTGTCTATAGCCTATATTATGCAAGACGTTGCTTTAATCAAAAAACATTAATTAACTGGAACATTGAGTGATAATTTTTCAAAGTGATTTCTCTCAAATGATTTCCAGGAAGCATTCGTGTAAAAACAAACCTGCAAGAGAAAAACTCTTGAGATTATTAGTGCATTCCAGTGAATTATGAGAGATATTGTATAGTGTAAATTAAATCGGGAGAGCAGACCACACTGTATGTATTTTACCAATACGAAGGAAAAATTTAATTAATCGGGAAGAAAAGAATGCAGTAGACAAAAAGAGCTCTTCTAATGGTATTCCTATACCATGTCACATTAAAGGGGTCATATGATGCGATTTCAATTTTTCCTTTCTCTTTGGAGTGTTACAAGCTCTTGGTGCATAAAGAATATCTATAAAGTTGCAAAGACTAAAGTCTCAAATCCAAAGAGATATTCTTTATAAAAGTT
>NW_015547722.1:62637-64979 GCF_001515605.1 Sinocyclocheilus anshuiensis
GTAGAGTAGGGCTTGTTGTTTGTCGTTTCTCCGATCACAAATGCAGACATGGTTTTATGTGTACGCGGCACGATGCAATGCAACGCGTAAAAAGACAGTATAAATCATAATCCATAATTATGTCCCCACTGGATGCAACAAATGCCTCGTTTATAATGGGTTTTCATGTTTTTGAATCATCTCTCCGGCCTGACAGGGCATCATCACAGAATGATAAGGGGCATAACATTTCCGTCACACGCTTGAGGTATTCGGCCAATCACAACGCACTGGATAGCTGGCCAATCACAGCACACCTTGCTTTTCAGACCGATGAGCTTTGTAAAAATCGACGCGTTTCAGAAAGGCGGGGCATAGAGGAGAAACAATAATGTACAGTATGTGGAAAATAATGTGTTTTTTGAACCTTAAACTGCATAAACACATTTCATTACACCAAATAATGTTCTTTTTAGCAACATCATATGACCCCTTTAAAATACCAAGTGTTACGTTATTCTCCTGACGTCTGAAAATAGAACATGAATAAAAATGTACAGCTCATTTAGTCAAATTGATGGACAAGGATTCTTTGTAGTGCAACTTTATGATTCGAAATTATTTGTTTTTGTCTTTTTGAGTGGAACATCCCCAAACAGGTAGCAGGGCCAGCCCGTGGCATAGGCGGAATAGGCAAATGCTAGGGGCGCCAAAATAGTTTTGTTTTTTTTTCATTATTATTACCAATACTACTTCAATACTATGAATTTAAAATATTACAAAAAAGCGATCGTCCCACAAAAACATAACTATTTTATTACTCTCCCAACGCACACCGGTTCGACGCATGATCAATCTTCCCCCGCACAGCACTTCCACATACATCAGTTAGCCTACCTGATTGTGATAGATGTTCAGTAATGAATTATCTCTATGTCAGAAAGACCGAAGCCCTCTGTTGCCCAAAGAAGGAAAAAATTAAGAGAAGAAAAACGGGACAAAGGCAGAGGTAATGTTCTGTAATGAATGATTATGATCATATTAGTCAAGTCAAGTCACCTTTATTTATATAGCGCTTTTAACAATACAGATTGTGTCAAAGCAGCTTTATAGTATCAAAATAGGAAAATAGTGTGTCAATGCAAAAGGACAATAGTAAACACTCAATTTTCAGTTAAAGGGAGTTCATCATTGAATTCAGTGATGTCATCGTCCAGCTCAGTTCAGTTTAAATAGTATCTGTGCAATCAAGTCGACGATATCACTGGAAATTAAGTGTCCCCAACTAAGCAAGCCAGAGGCAACAGCGGCAAGGAACCAAAACTTCATCGGAGACAGAACGGAGGAAAAAACCTTGGGAGAAACCAGGCTCAGTCAGGGGTCCAGTTCTCCTCCGGCCAGACGAACCAGCAAATTGATCCATGCTGCAGCAAGGTTAGATTGTGCAGAGGGCTCATCTGGTTCCGTGGTCTTTCCCGATGGCCATCTAGGAGACAAGGTCTTCACTGGGGATCTGTCTCTGGGGCTCATCTAGTTGTCCTGGTCTTCGCTGAAATTCAGGACTGTAGAGGTCGTCTCTAGGTGCTGATCCACCATCTGGGCTGGATATGGACTGGATCCAGGTGACTGCAGTGACCATCTGATCTGGATACAGACTGGATCTGGTGGCTACAGTGACCTCGGAATAAGAAAGAAACAGACTAATATTAGCATATATGCCATTCTTCTTACGATGTAACAAGTACATCATGTGTGATTGGAAGTGTTCCCAGTTCCGGTTGACCTAATTAATGCAGCCTAACAATCCTTTAACGGATTTGAGCAATAGAAATGTGTAAGTGTGCTATGTGTAAGCCAGGTTAAAGAGATGGGTCTTTAATCTAGATTTAAACTGACAGAGTGTGTCTGCCTTGCAAAAAGTGCTAAGTAGATTATTCCAGAATGTGGGTGCTAAATAGGAAAAGGATCTGCTGCCCGCAGTTGATTTTGATATTCTAGGTATTATCAAATTGCCAAAGTTTTGAGAGCACAGCGGACGTGGAGGACTATAATACGGTAAGAGCTTGTTCAAGTACTGAGGTGCTAAACCATTCAGGGCTTTATAAGTAATTAGCAGGATTTTAAAATCTATACGATGTTTAGAAGAATTGTCAGAACATCCATCAAGTGTTAGACAGTGTTCTAGGTTATTATATGCGAAGGTTTTAGGTCTGATAATTAACACCTCTGTTTATTCAGAATTTAGCAGTAAGAAATTACTCGACATCCAGTTTTTTTATATCGACTATGGATTCTGTTAGTTTTTCAAATTGGTATGTTTCGCCGGGCCACGAAGAAATATAGAGCTGAGTGTCATCAGCATA
>NW_015547722.1:65021-70634 GCF_001515605.1 Sinocyclocheilus anshuiensis
TCATCAGCATAACAGTGAAAGCTAACACCGTGTTTCCTGATGATATCTCCCAAGGGTAACATGTAAATTGTGAAAAGCAACGGTCCAATACTGAGCCTTGTGGCACTCCATACTGTATTTGATGATGGTCAGATAAGTACGATTTGAACCATGCTAATGCACTTCCACTAATGCCAACAAAGTTTTCTAGTCTATTCAAAAGAATGTTGTGATCGATAGTATCGAATGCAGCACTAAGATCCAGTAGCACTAATAGAGAGATACAACTATGATCAGATGATAAGAGCAGGTCATTTGTAACTCTAATGAGAGCAGTCTCAGTACTATGATAAATCCTAATAATAATAATAATAATAATAATACTAAATCCTGACTGGAAATCCTCACAGATACCATTGTTCTCTAAGAAGGAATATAATTGTGAGGATACTACCTTTTCTAGTATCTTTGACAAAAAATGGAGATTCGAGATCATTCCGTAATTAACTAGATCTTTGGGGTCAAGTTGTGGTTTTTTAATGAGAGGCTTAATAACAGCCGGTTCATAAAGTCATTACTGCTGTGCTGCTGGGAAATCTTAACGCCTGTTGGTGCTTTATTTTTCGTTAATTTAGCCACTGTATTGAATAAATACCTGGGGTTATGTTTATTTTCTTCTAAAAGAGACGAAAAGTAATCAGATCTAACAGTTTTTAATGCTTTTCTGTATGATAGGGTACTTTCCCGCCATGCAACACGAAATACCTTTAGTTTTGTTTTCCTCCAACTGTGCTCCATTTTCCAGGCTGCTCTCTTTAGGGTGAGAGTGTGCTCATTATACCACGGTGTCAGACTGTTTTCCTTAATCTTCCTTAAGCGTAAAGGAGCAACTGTATCTATAATGCTAGAAAAGAGAGAGTCCATAGTTTCTGATACATCATCAAGTTTTTCTGAGCAATTGGATATGCTGTTGGATATGCTAATATAAATAAACTAGATGAGGTAAAAGTTTGTGAACAAACTTTATGTTCGCCTATTCTAGAAAGCCTAATCTAAAAGTTTAAAATAGGGTAATAACAATGTCTGGAGTTCCAGAGATCCAAGATTTTGTAACATAATCGTGTCATTTTTCATGTCACATGATAACGGTTTAATATTTTTACGCTATAGTTGTGTAGTATTTGGGTATTTATGTTATTTTTCATTTGAATTGGCTAATTTGGAACAGTTTGTGTATAACTGGGCTTATTTAAATAGCAATATTTTATGTAAAATTCACTTTAAAGATTTAAGTTTCTCAGTTTAATTCGTGGTGATAATGTTAGAAAGGGCTATAGTTTAGTACATTGCTGCCATCTACTGGAAATCTAACAATTTAAATTTATTTTGAAGATTAAACAGTAGCCTACTGTATGCTAGAGAAGTGTTCAAATGAATACAGTTTTGTGCAGGAATACCAGATGTAATTATTCTTGCTGTTCATGTTTAATTTATTATGTGACTTAGGCAGCACCTATATTTTTATAGTTTCACAGGAAACAATTTAAAATAAGGTAACATTTTCAATAACTAACTTTAACAAAAATAATAAATGCAGTTACAAATGTATTGTTCATTGTTAGTTCAAGTTAGTTAATACATTCACTAAAGTTAACAAATTATACCTTATTGTAAGTGTTACTGTTTCACTATCATCAGCTTTTTTTAATAACAAAATGTAACACCCAATAGTCACATATACTCCCCCATTTATCTGTTCAGATACACTTTTAAAATATATGAACCCCATCCCTCAAAATCCAGGGTCACCTGTTGCTGTTGCAGACATCTCCACCTCAGCACAGCCCAGCGATTCAGCATCAAGCACATCTTGGGTGGTGGGGGGCATGTTTCCAAAATAAAATTAAAAATCAAGAAAAAGCTATGCAGTTTCTGTGTGAATGTTTGAACACAATGATTATTGGTGGAATGGGCTGTGAGGCAAGGGGCACCAGGTAAAATCTTGCCTAGGGCAGCAAATTGGCCAGGGCTGGCCCTGACCTGAAGTGCCTCCTATTGTAACGAGGGAGGCGACAATGGAGTTGGGAATCCAAGTGCAGGCTTTATTCAAAGAGAGCGTGGTCAAAACAGGCAGGGTCCAGAAACAGCAAACAATAATATCCAAGGCAGAGGCAAAAGAGTAATCCACAAACAGGCAATGATCAGGGCAGGCAGCAAACAATCAAAAACAAGGAAACAGTCCAGGGTCAAAACTCAGGCAGGGTAAAACTAGGAAACTCGGAGAACTAGGAAACTCAGAAAACAAGGAACACAAGGAAACTAGGAAATCATTTGAACATGCAGTCACCAGCGATGTGAGAGTGTGTGTGTGCCATTCTTATAGTGTGAGACTGGTAATGAGAGACAGGTGGTTGCAATTGATGAGCTCTGATGAGTCCAAGCAAAGGATTATGCGTAATGGACGCTTCCAGACGCTCCTTAACAGGAACAGACCAGAGTACAGGAGGGAGGTGGAGCGGAGGCGGAGCAGGGGGAGGGATGGAGGGCCAGGTCCATGAGGAAGGGAAAGAACAGGGGACTGAGGTGGAGCTAGCAAAGCAGGAAGCATGGGCAAAGTCGACAGAGCAGGAAAGCACAGCAGAGCTAGAGCCCACTTTGGTGGAGCAGGCGGAGCTGAAGAGCACCAGGGCGGAGCTGAAGATCACCAGAGCAGGGCAGAAGACCACCACGGCGGAGCAGACAGAGCAGAAAATCCCTATGGCAGAGCAGACGGAGCAGAAGACCACCCAAGTAGGGCAGAAGACCGCCACAGCGGAGCAGACGGATCAGTAAACCAGGGCTGAGACTGAGACCTCAGAGGACCTGAAACAGGAAACATACAGTATATTTATGGTCCCAAGGACTGAGGTAGAAGGTACAGAGTGTTAATAGTCTTCTTGACCGCAAAGGACAGTGTTGAAAGTTCATTGATGGCCTCCTTGGAAGTTACTGGACAGACAAATGGTTCAAACTTAGATGCATTGCCTGAAGCGGTAGATACAGTCCATAATTCGATTCATTAGGAAAAACTGGATGGGCAGACAGTTCATAATTAGACTCACTGACTGAAACTCGCAAGCCAGATAGTTCAAAATCAGATTCAACAGCAGAATTTACACAGACAGACAGTTCATAAACAGCATCTTAGGCCATATCAGGGCGAGCAGAGAGATCAGTGACAGCCCTTTTGACCAAGGCTGGACAGTCAGAGAGTTCAGAAAAAAACTCTTTGGTCATTACAAGACAAACAGAGAGTCCAGGGCCGGCCTTCTTGGCCAGGACAGGACAGTCACAGAGTTCAGAATAGACCTCCTTGGTCGGAACAGGACAGACTGAGAGTTCAGAAACGGCCTTCTTAGCCGTAACAGGACTGACTGAGGGTTTAGAAACGGCCTCCTTAGCCATAACAGGACAGACTGAGAGTTCAAAGACTGCCTTCTTAACCGTAACAGCACAGGCGGAGAGTTCACAGACGGCCTCCATAGCTGTGACAGAACAGACTGAGAGTTCAGAAATGGCCTCCATAGCCGTGACAGGACAGAATGAGAGTTCAGAAACGGCCTCCATAGCCGTGACAGGACAGACTGAGAGTTCAGAAACGGCCTTCTTAGCCGTAATGGAACAGGCGAAGAGCTCATACATGGACACCCCAATTTTGAGAGGAGCTGAAGCGAACACCCCCACCACCTCTGGAGGTTCTGCAGCAGATGCCGCCACCTCTGGAGGTTCTGCAGCCGATGCCGCCTCCTCTGGAGGTTCTGCAGCAGTAGCAACAGGAGCTTCAACAGACACAGATAGTACGGAGATGGCACTCATGGCCGTAACAGAGGCATCAGGTAACAGGGAGAGTTCAGAAATAGTGTCCGTGGTAAGAACAGAGGTGACAGGGAACAGCTCGGGAAAGAGTGCTGCTACTATCAGAGGAGGTTCTGCAACAGAAGTTACCACCTCAGTGGGAACAGGAGCGGACTCTGGGACAGACTCAAGGGCTGGAGTGAGCTCTGGGACAGACTCGTAAGTTGGAGCGGACTCTGGATCAGACTCATAGACTGGGGCAAACTCTGGCTCATTTTCATGGATTAGAGCGGGCTCTAGATCAAACTCATAGACTTTTTTTAAAGCCATTTTTGTACTGTGCTCAGGAGCTGAAGACCTCACTAGACAAAGGTCAGGGGCAGAAGCGAACACTGAGTTTTGTTCTGAGGCTGAAGCAGACAAAAGACTGAAATAATCTCTGAGCTAGACTTGGGAACAGAAGCCCTCTCTGGACTAAACTCAGGAACAGTAGCCCTCTCTGGGCCAAACTCGGGAACAGAAGCCTTCTCTGGGCTAGACTTTACAACAGGAGACTTCTTTGGGCTAGACTTGGGATCAGAAGCCTTCTCTGGGCTAGACTTGGGATCAGATTCAGGCATTAGATTGGGCGCCACCGCCTCAGGAGTTTCTGCAGCGAAGGCTGCCATCTCTGGGCAAAGTACAGTGGTGTGTGCAGCCCAAACACAGAGAATGGCCGTAGCCATAACTGGCAGGACAGAGACTACATCGTCTTTTCCCAAGACTGACGGTGCTGTGCATGGGGAACTGAGGTGAGTAGCGGCTGGCAGACTACTGCCAGAGTGTTGAAACTGAGTGGCTCAGGAGCATAGCAACCTCTAGAATGCCAGCAGTTCATACCGAGAGTCTCTGACTCTTAGCAACGTGTTCTATTGACAGGACTGTGGTTGTGCGGTACCATAACCGTGACAGGATGTGGCTCTGAGATGGCAGATGTGATGAAATGGGACTCTGGAAGGTCAGCATAACGTGACGAGACTCTGGAAGATCAGCTGAGATGTGACGAGGCTCTGGAAGATCAGCTGAGACGTGACGAGACACTGGAATATCAGCCGAGACCTGACGAGGCTCTGGAAGATCAGCTGAGATGGGACGAGACTCTGGAATAGCAGCCATGATGGGACGAGACTCTGGAACAGCGGGCATTTTGTGGAAAGTCTACAGGTTGGCAGCTATTTTGTGAACAGTCTCTGGGTTGGCAGCCATTTTGTGAACAATCTCTGGACTGGCAGCCATCTTATGGAGAGACTCTGGGCTAGCAGCCATCTTGTAGGGAGACTCTGGAACAGCAGACATGACAGTACGAGATTCAAGAGAGGTAACCATGACAGTAGAAGGCTGTGGTGTGGCGGCCATGTTGCGGTCCTCCTCCACCACACCCACGGTGAATGCAGAGCTGTTCAATTGAATTGCCCGATCGATATAATCCACTAAGGACCAGTTCAGATGCCACAATGGCATACATGCGCTGAGCAGCTCAGATAGCCCTCCACGAAAAAATATCATTAAACACAACTGAGGTCAATTAACAATGAGGTTAAGTGAGCCAGTTCAATAAAGTCCAACACATAATCCTCAATAGGCCGCTCACCTTGACGGAGACGCATTAACTGTGCTGCTGGATTCACGTGTAGCAATGCCACATAAGGGGTGATTTATGTATACGGTTGTTGATTAACAAGTCAAGTCAAGTCACCTTTATTTATACAGGTGCATCTCAATAAATTAGAATGTCATGGAAAAGTTAATTTATTTCAGTAA
>NW_015547722.1:70775-74105 GCF_001515605.1 Sinocyclocheilus anshuiensis
ACAATCCATCTCAGTTCAGTTTAAATAATTTCTGTGTAATCAAGTCAACGATATCGCTGGAAATGAAGTGTCCTAACTATGAATGAATTGTCAACTAAGCAAGCCAGAGGCGACAGCAGCAAGGAACCAAAACTCCATCGGTGACAGAATGGAGAAAAAACCTTGGGAGAAACCAGGCTCAGTCGGGGGGCCAGTTCTCCTCTGGCCAGACGAAACCAGCAGTTCAATTCCAGGCTGCAGCAAAGTCACATTGTGCAGAGGACTCAACTGGCTCCTGTGGTCTTGTCCCGGTGGCCGTCTGAGACAAGGTCTTTACTGGGGATCTGTATCTGGGGCTCATCTAGTTGTCCTGGTCTCTGCTGACTTTCAGGGCTGTAGAGGTCCTCTCTAGGTGCTGATCCACCATCTGGTCTGGATACGTACTGGATCCGGGTGACTGCAGTGACCATCTGATCTGGATACAGACTGGATCTGGTGGCTACGGTGACCTCGGAATAAGAGAGAAACAGACTAATATTAGCGTAGATGCCATTCTTCTAGCGATGTAGCAAGTACATCGGGTGTTATGGAAAGTGTTCCCGGTTCCGGTTGACCTAATTAATGCAGCCTAAAAATCCTTTAACAGATTTGAATATTAGAAATGTGTTAGTGTGTTATGTGTAAGCCAGGTTAAAGAGATTGCTCTTTAACCCACTGTTTTTGAGTCCGTGATCACTATATACAAGATTTGAATCAGTCTCACCGGTGGATCCTTGGTAAGTAACAATAATGTATTGTTGATCGTTTAATCTAATTATCACCCCGTTTTCTGTATTGTTGCCTCTATATATGTGTGTGTATTTGCCCTGCATGAGAAGTTGCGCGAGATTTCAGGCGTGACTTGGCATCGCGAACTTCCACGTGATGATAACAAGGAAATTCGTTTAAATTTTACTATATAGGTAGCCGGCTTACTTGGTGCTCACTCTGTTCGTTGCTGTTTTCCCCGGGTCTTCAAGCGCTTGTGGAATACTTATCGAACTGTTCTTGGATTATAAGGCCGCCTCTCTTAGGGAGATTTTTTGTGCGTTTATTTTTCTGGACATTGGATTACTTACCAAGGATCCACCGGTGAGACATTCAAATCTTGTATATAGTGATCACAGACTCAAAAACAATCTATATTACCATTCATCCCTCACACACTCATTTTTGTGCTTGCTGTATATTTAATCTAATTGTATAATACTCTGGGTATTTGATATGGATTTTGTGTGTCTGTGATTTATATCTTTTTTCTTTGTTGGGTAAAGTGAGCGTCTCTCCTATATTGTTTTTGTACTCTCCATGTCACAATACGCGGATTGTTACACATGGCTGGCCTGGATCACTGAATAAAGCCGCTGGATCTGGGTGAGGCTGGTGATTCTGTAATGAGGGAGGTGACAACGGAGAACACTTTTATTTTTGTCAGTCGTGGGGCTTGCTGCTTTAATTGTAAACTCAAATGTCATTGGTTATTCCTCTTTTCCGGAAGTCGGTATTGGACGCCTGTTATAAGATGATTTATAATTTTCTTGACTTAAGACATGGCATCAGTGGACCAGATACATGTTAGTTATCGTTTCATTTGCTTGTTTTATTTATTTGTAATTTTTATTTAATGTAATTTAATGCATTGTTCATAAAGTAGATCTTTTTCAGACACATTATTAATAGGAAGTCTTCTGTTTACTAGTGATTGCAGTCTTGTGATGATAAGAGATACACATATGAACCCTTTTTAAAGACTGTAATGATGCACACACACACACACACACACACACACACACACACACACTCTCGCTCACTCGCACAACACACACACACACACTCGCTCACTCGCACAAGCTATATATAAAGCTATAGGAATGAAAATAGATACATAGTAATATTTGAAGGTTTGTTTAGTGTTCCTATAAAACACAGGTTTCACCATGTTTGCATTTGATTTACAGTGTTACTAGTCATCTGCTATCAAAATCAGTCCATTCACGATGATGTATATGAAAATTGATTCCTGTTTATGGAAAAGAAGCTTGTAATACATTCAGTTCCAATGTATTTATTTATGTTCTTTTTGTTCTTCTTTTTTCCTTTGTATTTGCAGGTTGTGTACTTGAATGCAGCAAATAACAACTGCCCAGTTCAGGAAAATAAAAGCATTTTAATTTTATTTCTGGAAATGTATTGTATTTTTTTTTTTCCTTAAAACAGGGTCAAGGGAGACCAAGGAGTGGAGGATGTACAGATTGCCAGGTTCATGTTTTCTTCAAGAGGCACTGAACAAGGGGAAAAGTGTCCTTAATTAAAGGTAAAAAGAGATGAGGTATGGTGACCCTGTTTTAGTTACCCTGTCACCACACTGCTGTTTATGAATTAATCTAAGTAGATTTTAATGATGTATTTAACTGCTAAATCTTCAGGACATCAAAGAGCCATATCTAGACTGGGACATAGCAGTGATTTTTTAATGTATTTACCCCATATTTGTTGAAAAAAAAAAAACTGACAAAGCAAATACAGTTCTTTAACAGGGATATTAGGACCAGTTGAATTCAGAAGGTGTTCGAGTGCCCTCAAGCCATCCAAACTCAAAAGCGATTCAAATTCTTGAACAATAGCTCTGAAATCTTCACAGGCATCGTAAGAACCTGCTATGTCACCATCTAGATCTGGCTCTTCAATGTCCTAATGATTTAGCAGTTAAATACATCGTTAAAAATCCACTTAGACTAATGCATAAACAGCAGTGTGGTGACAGATTAAAGAAAGCAGATTCTCCATACCTCATATCTCTCGGATTGATACATTTTGTGTGTATCAGTCCAATGCGCCACAGATGCTCTGAACTTCGATTGCCTTCTGAGGAGAGTGGATGATTCCAGGCTTCTGCAAATGTGTCCAAGTCTGCCTGAATTCTTGGGAGAAAAGTGAAGTGCACACTGAAAGAAAAAAAAAGTTCGGCAAAAGGCAGGATCGAACTCGGGTTGATCGCGTCAAATAGTCAAGGACAGGCACTTATCCATCTGCGCCAATGGAGCTAATGTTTTACAGTCACTTTTAACTAAATGTAAATATACACTCCGTATTTTTATTCCATAGTAAGGGCAATTCATACAATACATTTAAACTGAGCTACTTTAATACCATCTCCGAACTTTCTACCACGGCTCTGCTGTTCTTCGGCTGGTTCTTCCCTGTATACGTTGATTGACATATGTCTCGTCCAGTCAGCGGTGAGTAATCCCAAACCAATGGCGCTGTCTCAAACTATACCTACCTCTTCCGGTTTGTCTGATTTGTCGTTGT
>NW_015547722.1:74490-78411 GCF_001515605.1 Sinocyclocheilus anshuiensis
GACTTGTTATTTTGTTTTCGAATTTGTCGTTGTGTTTTCTGACTTGTTATAATGTTTTCTGAATTGTTGTTGTGCTTTGTGCTTTCTTATTTTGTTTTTTAGACTTGCATTTGCGTTTGTAATTTGTTATTTTGTTTTCAGAATTGTGATTTGTTTTGCATTTCTCGACCACCGTACAGAAGTGATTTACCACGTGCGCTCGGTTATTAATGGCATAGAATTGCCGCCATAGAAATCATTCGAACATGTAATCACCAGCGATGTGAGAGTAGTCTGTGTGCCGTTCTTATAGGCTGCATTCGAAACCGCACACTTCCATACTATTTAGTAGGCAAAAAGTGGTAGGCGAAGGAAAAGTATGCATGAAATCTCAATATTTCACAAAAGAGTAGGCGAGATTTACCTGGATGGAGCACTATTTCTCGCGAGATTCGGGCGTACGTATACTTAAGTATCGTTCAAATATGCCTACTTATCTACTATATAGTAGGTGAAATGGGTACGTGAGAAGAGTAGTATGTCCGAAACCACAGTATTCTAATCTGCCGCAAATCCTTAAGAAGAAGAAGAAGAGGAGGAGGATGTGAGTATTAAAAACCAAAAACATGGTTTCTTGTGTTAAAATCGCATTTTTTGAACTACTATAAAGTAAACTGTTGAATTGTTGAAGGTGTTTGCACAGATATTATAGTATATTTGTGATTTTGTTGTAAAAACGTGTTTATTTATAGCCAGATAAAACACATCAGCAACTGCCTCAACGTTTGTATATGTACACTCTAAAATAAATGATGCTAAAGAGCACTAAAAGTGGTGTGCTGGCTCGTAATCATAGGGGAACCATTTTAGTGCTATATAGCACCTGAACCAACCCAAAGAACCACTGAAGAACTTTTTTCCTGTGTGTAGTGCTGAAAATCAAGACTTTGTAAAAGAGCATAATAGGACCCCTTTAACTAGATTTGGCTGTTGAGTACATACTCTTTTAGCACTCGTTAAGTACTTAAATTAAGTACCTACTCATTGAGTATGCGGTTTCGAATGCAGCCATAGTGTGAGACTGATAAGGTAATGAGAGACAGGTGGTTGCAATTGATGAGCTCTGATGAGTGCAATCAAAGGATTATGGGAAATGGAGTCTGTTGTGGCAAACTGTTGGTTGCTCTTGCTTTGTCCCTCCTAAGTAGAGTGCACTAGCCAGAGTGCACTAGAATTCACCAGTGAGAGAACACCAGGTGAAGTTAATCAAGATAATCTATTAATTAGCAGGGCAGAACAGACTCCATGTAGACCCTTGATATCATCGCCTCACACTCCATCCCAGTAGGTGGCGGAATATGCACCAAAAGCTGGTTTGCCAACTAGTGATGGGAAGTTCGGATCATTTTACCGACTCGGACCTTTGAGTCTCGTTCAGCAAAATGAACGAATCTTTTTTCGAGTCATTTCGTTCATTTTAACAAAATATAATTAAAATGTTACGTGTTACTTCCCTAATATGTCTACTACTTACGCAAACGTTGATCACACTACAAACAATACAAAACTGCAAGACTCGAGATGAACTAATCAATTCTCTTTCCGGCTCAGACTGCATAGGGTAAATGTATGGGGCTGTCACGTGATGAACGAACGACTCGGAAAAACCCGAAGACTCGAACCAGGTGAACTACTTGACTAATTCCAGTACAGAACCTATAGGATGTTGCGCATGCGCGACTGAACGAATCACTCCCCGATACGACTCGTTCTTCCCGAGTCACGTTAAAGATTCGTTCAAAACGAACGAATCGTTCAAGAACGACCCAACACTATTGCCAACCGCCTTTAAACATCATAAGAAGAAGACTCCATGTAGAGTAGCAGTTGCTTGAACAAAGGAAAGATTTATTTTGTGCAGAGTTAAGCCTACTACAACAAACTAAAGAAGCAGCCGGTGAGCTTTAATATTTTGTTATTTTTGTACTTGGGTTGTTTTGTTGAATTGTATCTGAATATTATTGGTTTTTTGTATTAGTTTGGTTTGTGTATTAGGTCTGGTTTTATTTATCTAGATATATATCTAGAGTATATTTAGATTAAAAGCTATAAAAAGCTTAAAATCATTCAGATTAAAATCATTAACTTAAAAAGCAGTGTATTTGTTATGTAAAAGTAAATACATGTTTAAATATCTGTTGTCTACTTACATGATAGTCTTTATGCTAATTTAAAAAGAACACTTTGTATATAAGCTTTGCATTTTTGATTGTATTTATTTGTGCTCTTACAGTGGTGTTTGTATTTGTCTAAAGGTTTTTCACCTGCCTGACTAAATGACTGGCTGATTGATCACTGCATCAAAAAATGTGAAAAAAATAAAAGAAAGCAAAGTATGTGTCACGGTGTGCCTGCTATTAAGGAGCGAGGAGACGAAGGAGAATCCAGAATCATCACAGACCTTATTTCACATTCAAAGAAAACCACACGTAGGACACGGGGATAGACGATCAGTACCGGACAGGAAACAAGGGGCAGAACACACTTTATATACTAGACTAGAGGAGGGACACATTGAGGAACACCTGAAATCAATAACCAATCAACATGAGAAACACCTGGGAACAATCAAACACAATCAACATGGGAAACCTGGGACATGGAACACATGGGGGAGGAAAACGCATGACATGGGACAGGAACCGAGTCTGACATTACTCCCCCCTCCCGGAAAGCATGTCCTCGTGCCTCACAACATCCAACGGGGAGGGAGGGAGGGGGGGTGGGCACTCTGGAGGTCCCTCAGGACAGACACGGGACGAGTAAGCTCACAGTAAGCTCGTTATAAGAAAAAGGTGGAAAGAAACAACAGTCGGTGCCATGAGACTAATTCATGATTCTGTCTTTTATTTAAGACAGGACTTTTACACCATATTGCTCTGTGCACTTTCTCCCATTCATAGTAATACGAGTGACCCATCTTGGTATGTATACAGTCTTTGCGTTGACTTCATTCGTAGTGACCACAGGACCAAATACTGTGGGAGTTGTGTGCAGGAGTGACTGCTATTCTTAAGAGTTGAAATATTCTTTATAAAACCTCAAATCATTGGTCTTTGCCTTGATAGGTCTTAGTCTGGGTCTCGAGGGGTATAGTCTTGGTCTGTATCTTGGCGGTCTGGTCTTGACTACACTTCTGGTGCACAATGTTTTTTTTAGTGATGTTTTTCCATTTTGGTACTGCATTCAACCACTGTATGCTTTAATTGTAACAATAAATATTTGGGTAGATAAATTAATCAGCTAAATTCTGAAAAATCAGCAAGTAAAATTGAAATCACCCAGAAATAGACAAAAAGGGTTACACTCTATTTGGAAACACTGTGGGCCTTATTTTAACAATCTAAGCGCATTGTCTAAAGCGCAAGGCGCATGTGCACTTAGGGTGTGTCCGAATCCACTTTTGCTAGTATAATGACAGGAAAAATGGTTGGCACGCATGGTCTAAAAGGGTTGTCCCTATTCTCTTAAAGGTCACATATTTTACACCTTTCTGGAGTTTTATTTTAAGTCTTGATGTCCTTAAAAATATATATTTGCGGTATAAGTACCAAAAACCATCTCAATATATTTTTACAGCTCCTCTCTCAGGAGCTCTGCTGAGAACAGGTCAATTTTGGCCTGTCTAATTAATATTCATGAGCTTTTCTTCTGATTGGCCTGTTGTTTTCTGAGTGACGCACAGTCAGGCCAACCACAGGTAACTAGGGTCAGCCGACGTCACAGCGCTAGCTGGAGGCAGCAAAACAAAGGGGAAACTAGAGGCGGCCCATTCAAACCAGCACAGATTCGGCAACATAAGGAGCTCAAAATATCATCTTGTTGTGATGTTGGGTGCCAGAATCGACGTAATACAGCCTCAAATTAGAAATTTGATCGCAT
>NW_015547722.1:78792-93167 GCF_001515605.1 Sinocyclocheilus anshuiensis
ATGTCTGTGTGCATGTGTGTAAAACAACAAACTGACGATTTATATGTAATCATTTTTAATTGTATATACATTGTTGTGATTAATTGTGGCTGGAACAATAATGTAGCTGTAAAAATAGTTGCCTGCTGAAATTGAAATGTATATACATCTTCATCATGACTAGATAGACACGGTGAGTTTGTCTTTACTATACACGTTAGATGTGATCCATCTCATAGTATCAATCCTGTCAGTTTGTCCATCCTCTGAGTGAGAGTGTAACGTTACAGGTCGGCCGATGTTGTCTGGGGGTTTGGCAAAAGGAGAGTGGGACGGTGGGCGGTGCTCAGGGTGGTGACTGAAGGCGGTGACTGTGTAGTTCTGACGTCAACTTTTTACGGAAGTCACAATGGTTTGTGAAAAATCACAGCTACTTTATGCAGGCTGTATGCATTTTACTGTGGACTGACTGTTTTGAAACTTATATGGTAGTTAAATAGCCCCTAGACCTCAGTTATCATTAAAAAAGCCAGGAAATTTCAGTTTTGACAATATGGGACCTTTAATGAGTAATGGGTGTGTTTTGAGCATAACGTGCAATATACCAATCAGAGTCTCATCTCCCATTCCCTTTAAGAGCCAGTTGCTTTCGCACCATGACGGATTCGCTATTTACATGGCGGAATTTGCAAGAGCAAAGACTGAACAATTCCTGATGCAAATTCCGCCGTGTATTCTCATATGTTACATGTACTTACTATTATAATATAATAACAATAAATTATGCATAATTACATGCAAGTAACCCTAAGCCAAACCCTACTCGTTACCCTAACCATACAGTAAGTACATACGTAGTTACAGTAATTAATATTACTCAGTACTTAAATGTATAATTACACTGTAACAAGGACACCTTAAAATAAAGTGCAACCCTTTATTTTACAGTATGTGTACTTACCGTGTACTTACCCAAGAAAGTCCTGGGAAGTTTAAGTTAGCTACATGAGTTAGGTTTAGGTTTAGGGGCACGTTCAGGGATAGTACCAGTAATAATTTTAAAAGGGGAAAATTTCACAGCATAGAAACAGACAAAGACAGACTGTATTCTTAAAGCATTTTTTAAATGAAACTGCATAGCAGTTTAGAGTGTTTAACTAGAATGCAAGTAGTTCAAACATTATGAAGTTGATAAAGCATTTGGTAAAATTCCAGGAGATTTGCAAGAACACAAACACAGTTCTGTTGCCAGGAGAGGGTCTATTTTCTGGCGATCTTAGAGTCGCACAAAAGGAGGGCATGGGGGTGGGTGGCTGTAGACTGTGATGCGCTGGACTGGAAGAGTCAAGCCCCCGGGTGGAGGTGCTCAGGCTGGAGGTAATAATGTGGCTGCGGTCTCATTATAGGTCCAGTGCAGCATTATAAATGTGAGCCAGAGCTGCGGTTAGAGTGCATGCTCTGTGAGTGATAATTGTGGAGCGCAGCGGCTGTGTGGAGAGATAAAAGTGCCTTGAGCTACTCTTCCTGTAATCCCTCATTCAAACAGGCTGGTGGAGCCGTAGCATGAGACCACACACATACTGACTATATGACCTGTTCATGGCACTGGACACATTGTAAAAGCATTATGTTACTAATGTAGAAGAACTGTGTAAAAGTGTGTTCCCCATGGGAAGGAAAAATTTAAATGTCATCAGAGATTCTGATGTATCATTTCACTGAAAACTATTTTTCAGCTAAACTGAACAGTAGTTTAACACTTTCAATTAATTTTTTCTCTAACACTAAAATCTAACATATCCACCTTATTTTTCCCGTAAGAGCGGGCACGGCCATCTTTACATTTTATGGGTCTGGCTTCCGGTCTCATTCGCTTTTGAGCTATTTTTAGCTGTACAAAACAGCTCATTTTGCTGCTTGATATTGCACAATTGGTGTCTTACCATGTTATTTTAATGTATTATCTTAATTATGAACACACTGGTTTGTAGTGCAAACAGTTTTACAGTTTACTGCAAGCACATGCTTGCAAAAAAAAAAAAAAAAAAACACGTTTCTTGCCACTGTACTAGCATTTACACGAATTTTCATTGAGTGACGCAACATACACTAACATTGTTGCCAGGTTTTGCTAGAGAAATAAATGACCTATTCTGAAAAACAAGCCCAAAATAAGCAACCTGGTCTGGAAAAACAGGCCCAGAAAGTGCCCCACTGGTTTTAGGGAGCATACTCACATCACACGGAGTGCATAAGGCATCCCTACACCCTTTGAAAGGGAGTGTTTTCCAGTTTTCTGTTATGTTCTGCCAAAAACTGTTCATTTTCATTCCTTGAACCGTTTTTTAGCCCCTTTCAAAAAAGTCATCCAACACACTAAATAACAATAAAGCAGTCATACATTTATGGGCGACAACCAATAACCAGCCCAAATACACAAATGTTTTCTAGAAATAAGTAAAAAAACAAAACCCATGCTACCCATCTTGAAAAAACAAGCTGAAAGTCGCTTATAATAAGCAGTCTTGATAATATTCAGTACTGTTATCAATTTCACTGTGCTGATTGTTTTGAATGAGAACAAAACTTGAATTGAATTGAGTTAAATGATGACACTGTTGTCTTCTGTAGAGCTGCTCTAAAGCTGAATCAAATTCATTTCTGTAAAAGGGATAACCAGGCAGAGGCAGATGATGAACTCAAGTGTGAAGTGTTTATTAAAACAAAAGGAGAAGAACAAATGGACATGCAGGAGCATCAAACACAGGCAAAAACAAAACAAATAACGAAGCAGTCTAAAACTCACGAGTCTAACAATCAAAATGAGCATTAACATGTACGAGGTCAGACAGAATGAGTGTGTGTGCTGGGTTTAATGCTGCCTGCACATGCTATCAGAATTATCGTAAATACAAGTTTCCTAGTCGAAAATTGGACATGAACGGCCTCCTTAATCGTATTTACAACAGGGAAACTCAGAGATCATTTTGATACCCGAGTTTCTGAGTTGGGCAAGCTATAAACTTTAAATATGACATAGGAGAGAAACACAGTAAAGCTTTGTTTGTTTTTCTCACAACATCTGCATTGCTTTCTCCTGCCATTGCAGTCATGTATATTTACGTATATAAATAAGCATTTAATGCAAAGCACAGCAAAAATAGCATCTATTTGATCGAAATTTAGGACTTGTCAGCCAGCTGAATATCTAGATAGCGCTGTGAATGTTTATATGGCTACCAATGAATGGGATGCTACATTTTATTCAAAACCTGTTGGATATTGACAAAATATCTTCTAATCTACACCTTTTGGCTTTAATAAAATTTCCCCAAGAAACAGGCATGAATGAATAGGCTGTCCATTGTGCTTTCTGTTCTTTCAGACAACAAAGCACTTGAACACGACCAACTCGTGATTACAACTTCAGAAGTGGGAAGTAGGACGTTTCCGATAGCATAAGTGCAGTCCTTCATTGGCTGGTGACAATGAAACTTTTGTACACAATTTTTTTTTAATTAAAACAATTCTGTTTAAAAAAAAATGTTTAGCAATGTTTAGGAAATGTTTAGCAATTATGTTGTCTTAGCTAGAAATAGGGCATGTTAGCAAGAAAATTGTTGCTTATTTCCCATATGTAATGTTCAGATGTCTGGCATTTTTACAGTACTTGACTTTTATTCAGGAAAGTCACCATATTGAATTTTAAATAGATATAAATTAAGCTATGAGATAGAATTACCATCTTTACTAGGGCATGTGTTGTATAAAGTCCCTAGGTCCAATGTGATTTTCAAAATTCATAACTTTCAAAAGTTATGTATTCTGAAATGTTTTTTGTCTGCTAAAAGTCTTTTAAAAGTCAGGTGAATGATCGGTACACAAATAATGATACTAAGTTTTTTTTAGATTCAATTTGAATTTGGACTGGTGCAAAGTCAGAGTTAGAAACATCTTGGTAAAAAATGTCTTTCTCCACAAATTTTGTATGTATGCAAATTGTATAATATCTAAGGTATACATTTCTAGTATCTGTGCAATTAATTCTCATATTGTATTTTCAGAAAGTTTTGGAATATTTGTCCTCTCCCTAGATTTTTCACTACTGAAACACAGTAATATATAATTTAATAAAAATTGTTATATTGACCTAAGATTTTGATTACATCTTCCTTGTAACTATATATATATATATATATATATATATATACTGTATATATATATATATATATTCTATTTTATTAAAAAGTTTTCAGAGGTAAATCAATAACAATTACAATTTTAACAATATTTCAAGTGATTTATGAGATTTGTTGTATTTTGAATCCAATCTTTCTTTGTAAAAGGCAAAAAGATGGTCATACTGATTTCAAACTTTAGGATTCATTAGTTTGAATATACATTAAACCAAACACTATCATAAAATCTTAGTTGATAATTCAGTATACTTTATTTTTGACAAAACATCCCATGTTTTGGTAGTGACAGCACATTTTCAGTAGTGACAGTAATGCTTTGGTAGCAACCACATCACATTACAGAATTTTAACTCACATAATAAAACACTACTAAAACATACTCAAATACAAAAAATGTGCATAAAATTTTATTTCCCCCAAATACAAGATTGTGTTCCCTTTTGTCACTACCAAAACAATGATGACATGTCAGACATGTTTCAGTAGTGACAATTTTAGATACGTTTGAACTTAGCACAGTTCTGAACAGTTGTACACGTATAAAAAACTAAATGTTATGGAATAACTCCCAGAAAAGTGCAGAGCACCTTTATTTCTGCAATTAAGCACAGTGACGTTCTTTAAAGTTACACACAGATATTTCAGACTTGTGAACACATTTACCTCAAAATGATGGGATGTATCTACTCACACCATGTAGCTATGAGCAGAGGCGGACAAAGTACTCAACTCCATTACTTGAGTGAATGTACAGATACCGCTGGTCAAATATTACTCCATTACAAGTAAAAGTTGTAAAGACAGATTTTTACTTAAGTAAAAGTACAGAAGTACTTGCTTTTAAAAGTACCAAAAGTAAATTTCCTTTTTTATGTCAATGCATTTTATGTTTTATTGTTGTAGCCTATGTAATACTTGCAATACTCCTGAAGTAACTTAGAATACATTACACCTACTGAATACACTGACTAGCTTGTAGTATCTTTGGAATAAAGAGCTTTTAGAATGTTAAAATATATATACATACAAATAAATAAATATTTAACACCCCTACCCACCCCCACAAAAGCAGGATGGTAGTGATCTCACACAGCTCTGACAGTGTGTGCACACATCTATGTGTAGCCATTCAATCACATTTGAACAGAGTGGACAGTGAAATCCTGTAAATACAGAGTGATAAGGAAGAAACTAAATCAAACCTGCTTTAAAACCCAGCAACACAACTGTAGCTGTATAACTTTACAACAGCAAGGCTTATTTGACATCAAAACAAAAATGTAAAAAATGCTGTCTAATCGCTCTCATGGTACTTGTGTTTTATTAGGAGATGCACAACAGTTCTTCTAACTTCACTTTTTTTTTTTTTTAATCAAAACGATATTTATAAAATCAACAATGGAATAAAATGCTACAATTATTTTATAAGTTGAAATTTAGGGTTTAGGGTTCAGGACAACCACCTCCCAGTTGAAACTACCCACTAAATGATGATTTTATATTAAGCTTACTGATATTTTAATATTATTGTGGGTTTTAATAGATGATAAAAGGATAAACATCTATTAAATGATTTTTTAAATGTTTTTTTTTTTTTTTTTGGTTGTGGGACAGCAGTTTGTACCAATTCTGTAGAATGGCCCAAATACATTTATTAAGTAAGTGTTTGTCAGTTTTTATTGCTTCCACCTTTTTCAGAATTAGCACACTGAACAGGATTAATAGGAGTGATCTTCATCAACAGTCTGCTGAGTCAAATGTTGATTCATTGATGTTGGAGTATGTGTGAGGACATGAAAAATGCTGAGACATAATGTTTTGATGCTGATGCATGGGCCATAAAAAATAGCAAATTGTATTATTTCAAAAACAGAAAATGTCCAATCCTAAAAGAGGCTGGAATGATGTATGCATGCTTTTTTCCTTGTTCTGCTGTCTTACATTGTCGTCTTTTTTCCTTTCATTTGAGGACACAGTGTGAGAGGAAATTGCTGTTCATCTGTGCTCTGCTACTATATGGTTTCTATGGCAACCTCTTCAAAATGATGTGCTCTGAATGGCGTTTCATGAGATGTGGGGTGATTACAGTCTAGGAAGGAAGGCTGATGTTTCTGTTAGCCATCGCTGTAAAGGGAAGTGTGCAGTGCTCTAATAAAAGCACACTTCCTGTCCTCATATTATGGTTCTTTGTGCATATCTTCTACATGTCAGAGGAAATATTTGAATCTACTGCCCCCTTCAGAGTGCACAGAAAGTTAGTATCATTTGTACAGCAATGTGATTTTATTTTTATGTTGTTTTAAATGTAAATTGATGATCAGTTTAGACTCCTGGGGTCGCTTTTATAAAAAGCATGCACAATCAGTTTTGATTCTAATTTCCATTGATTTGATTATATACGCTAAATGTGAGGAAAAGTTTGTTTTTTTGTGAATGATAAATTGTGCAAATTATGGGACAAATGTAAGGACCTTACCAGTGCTCTACAGCAGAAATGCATTATAATGCAGTCTATGCTCAAGCAAGGTCCACTGTGGAGAACAAACTGGATTACTAAAAATCTCAGTGGTTATGCCTCAACTTAATAGCTTTATTATAATTAAAAATAAGACAAATTATGCTTGCCTACTGTCCCTGTTGAAAAAAAACCCGCTTATGTTGGTTAGGTATGTTTTGAAGCATGGCTGCTGGTTTGAGCTGGTAATGTGCTGGTCCTAAGCAACTAGCCCCTGCTCAGGACCAGCTAAGAACCAGCTCAAACCAGCAGCCATGCTTCAAAACATACCTAACCAGCATATGCTGGATTTTTCAACAGGGGTGTGCTCCACAATATGGCCTTGAGGCATGATTTTAAAACTGACCCTGAAACCAGATGAGCAAATCGGTCTAAATAACCTGGTTAATTGTGGACGAACCCACAACCAAGGGTGCAATCCAAAGGAGTCAACACTTACTATAATGACGATTATATTATAAAGTTTTGCAAGTGCGTTGGTTCAGGAATGTGCTACCAGGATGGTGTGTCCATCAAAAGACAAATGATCCAGTAATCAATCCATGATCTTTATTTGTCAAGTTGCAGCATGGGAATCAACTAGATGAGCCCCAGAGACAGATCCGCAGTGAATACCTTGTCTCCTAGACGGCCACTGGGACAAGACCACGGAACCAGATGAGTCCTCTGCTCAATGTGACTTTGCTGCAGCCTCGAATTGAACTGCTGGTTCGTCTGGCCAGAGGAGAACTGGCCCCCCGACTGAGCCTGGTTTTTCCCAAGGTTTTTTCTCCAGTCTGTCACCGATGGAGTTTTGGTTCCTTGCCGCTGTCGCATCTGGCTTGCTTAGTTGGGGACACTTCATTTCCAGCGATATCGTCAACTTGATTGCACAGATACTATTTAAACTGAACTGAGCTGGATGATGACATCACTGAATTCAATGATGAACTGCCTTTAACTGAAAAATGAGTTTTTACTATTGTCACTTTGCATTATTGACACACTATTTTCTTAATTAATGCTGTACAGTTGCTTTGACACAATCTGTATTGTTAAAAGTGCTATATAAATAAAAGTGACTTGTGGAGACTATAAACTGACAATCAATCAGGCAGCAAAACTGGAGACTTACCCTGTTCCAAGAGTGGAGGACTTGTTCTGAGTGCTAGCGGGAGGCAAAACTTTCACTAAGCTCGACATGAGTCACGCCTATCAACAGTTGTTGCTAGATGAGGAGTCAAAGCAATATGTCATGATCAACACTCATATAGGGCTGTTTAAATATAAACACGGCTGGTGTTTGGGGTGGCGTCTAGCCCGTCTAGAATGGAAAGCCTGTTGCGAGGAATTCCACACGTGGCAGTGTACCTCGATGACATTTTGATTACGGGGAAAACAGAAGAGGAGCACCTCAGTAACCTGGATCAGGTTCTCAAGAGGATGTCAGAGGCAGGGCTGCGGTTAAAACAAGGCAAATATACATCCCAGGCAGAGAGTGTAACATACCTGAGACATCAAATATCAGCCCAGGGCCTCTATCCCGTGCCAGAAAAAGTCAGGGCCATTAAGGAGGCCCCCAAACCAGGAAATGTGTCAGAGCTTAAATCGTTCCTGGGCATGGTAACATATTACAGGAAGTTCTTGCCTGATCTATCAACCGTGATGGCCCCGTTGTACCAGTTGTTGCATTATGATTGCCAGTGGAAGTGGAGGGGTGGCGCAGGCGGGTGCCTTCACGAAAGTCAAAAATCTCCTGCAGTCAGCCAGTGTGTTAGTCCATTTTGACCCAGAGAAAGAGCTGGCAGTGTCTTGTGATGCCTTTCCATATGGCATTGGCACCGTACTGTCACACATGATGGAGGAGGGCTTAGAGAAACCCATTGCATTTGCGTCAAGGACGCTTAATAAAGCGGAAAGGGGGTACTCTCAACTAGACAAAGAAGGCCTGCCTATTGTGTTCGCTGTGAAGCGTTTTCACCAATATCACTATGGCCGTCCTTTCACAGTTTTCACGGATCATAAGCCGTTGATGAGCCTGTTCAGTGAACATAAGAGCATTCCTTCCATGGTGTCAGCTCGTATCCAGAGGTGGGCGCTGACATTGTCTGCCTACCAATAGCGCATAGTATACTGAGCGGGGAAGGAAAATGCCAATGCGGACGCGTTAAGCAGGTTACCACTTCCAGACACCCCTGCATCCACCCCACTGCCACCCGAAACTGTTTTCTTATTGGAAAAGTTGTGTGACTCACCAGTGAGCGTGAAGCAGATCAAAACCTGGACAGAGAGAGACAAAGTCTTGTCAAAAGTCAAAAGATTTGTCCTCCAGGGCTGTCCATCCATGGTGGTGGACACAGAGATGAAACCTTTTGAGAAAAGGAAAAATGAACTCTCAGTTGCATCTTGTGGGGTTCAAGCGTGGTGGTACCGCCACCAGGATGAGCCAGAGTGCTGCAGGAGGTCCACATAGCCTATCCTGTGGTGTCACGCATGAGAAGCCTAGCAAGGGCATATGTCTGGTGGCCAAATATGGATCGAGATCTTGAAAACAAGGTCCAACACTGCAAGGAGTGCCAGGAAAACCAGAAAATGCCCAAACCCGTTCCTCTTCAGCCCTGGGAATGGCCTAGTAGGCCTTGGTCTAGGTTGCATTTGGATTTTGCGGGCCCATTCATGGGGCGAATGTTCTTAGTCATGGTGGATGCCTGCACCAAGTGGCTGGAAGCACACATCTTGAAAAACATCACAGCTCCCGTGACAATTGGCACACTGCAACAAGTACAACATGGCTTACATTTTGTCGTCTCTGATAATGGGCCAACTTTTACGGGAGAGTTGTTTCAAGAATTTGTCAAGAAGAATGGAATTATATTATAGAATATTGGAATTATATTATAGAATTATAGAATGGACATATTTGTACAGTGCCTTTTCATCCTGCTTCAAATGGGCTGGCCGAGAGAGCGGTGCAGACGCTGAAGGAGGGTTTAAAGAAAATGTCAGGGGCAAACATTGAAACTAACCTTTTCTCGTTTTCTGTTCCAGTACCGAATTACGCCACAGACTACTACAGGCCTGGCACCCGCAGAGATGTTGCTTGGGCGGAAACCAAAATCGCATATGGATTTGCTGCATCTGGAC
The DNA here is from genome assembly GCF_001515605.1 of Sinocyclocheilus anshuiensis. NCBI lineage: Eukaryota > Metazoa > Chordata > Actinopteri > Cypriniformes > Cyprinidae > Sinocyclocheilus > Sinocyclocheilus anshuiensis. Next base: position 88,609 of record NW_015547722.1, read on the forward strand.
GTGGGGGAGCATGCAAGAGAACGGAGTTTCAGAGAGGGTAAGGCTGTCTTTGTCAGGAATTTCGCCAGAGGTCAGCGCTGGTTACCGGGAGCCATAGTAAAAGAAAGTGGTCCTCGTTCTTGTGTGGTGAGACTGTCAGACGTGCGAGAGGTCCGTCGTCATCAGGATCATCTGAGGAGCCGGCAAGTGTCAGAGCAGTGGAGTTGCTTCGAGCAAGCTGGTGGATTGGAAAACAAGGAGAGTTCTGAGTTTAAAGGAATGCCAGGTCCTCAGCAACTGCCACCCACACAGAGATCGGATGGAACGGTTGTGCAGGTGCCACTGAAGACACCTGTGCCCCAGGAAAATGCAGAGACTGTACGGAGATCAAAACGACAGAAGAAAGCATCTCAAAGGCTTAATTTGTAGCTCATAGTGGGAATGAGAGTTAAATAGTCTGTACAGGGATCTTAAAGGGGAAGTTTTGATTGAATTATGTTGAGTGGATAACGTTAATGCTTTGGGGGGAGAGATGTTATGAAAATAGGTTATGGTACCTATAAGAAAGATTCTGGTTGATGTTGTGTTTCCCCTTTAAGCGTGTGTGCGCTGTAGAAAAACAGGGACCAGTTGCTTTTGCTGTTCTGAGTGTGATGTTAAGAGATTGCAATAGTAAAGTCCCTGATGTGCTAAACTCTGCCTGGACTCCATTTATTACACAGCCTGTACTGTCTTAGGTTCTCTTTCAGTCGGTCACTCTCAATGTCACGTCGGTAATGACCGGCTTTGGGATCTCGCTTGGAGAGACCAAGCCACTTTGAGTGTAAACTAAATGAGCCAATGCACATTGGCATGCGATAATTGCATCCAGCTGCCGCTGATTGCAGCGCGAGTATAACTAGGCAGCAGGTGCAATGCATACTCAGCTTTTCGCTTCAGAGCCGAGCGATCAAATCATTTTACGTCAGACAACGTATCACCCGTGCGTTTCTGGATGCGGTCGTTACCTGGCGTCAGGTTACCTGCCTCACGTGTCTGGGCATTAAGCATGGTGGGGTTGGCGTTCATGGATGAGTCATGTTCTCATTGAGAAAAGATGACAATCTCGGAGTTGCGGGCCAAGCTTCGTTATCTCAAAAGGGGCAGAGCTCCGTTGCCTCTGCCTCGATCTAGTTCTCGTCATGCCGGCAGTCAGTCAGGGGCTACCTTAGTCAGTAGCACAGGCGGTCTGAGGGTAACAGTGATGGACCATCGCTCCTCTTACACTCTGCAACCAGTTGAGCTGCCAAAGGAACGTGTTGGGCCCTCTACAAGGAGCGTACCAGCAGTATCCTTCGGCACTCCTCCCGACGATCAGATGTTGATCGCTGCATCGGAGGGTGAGCCGGAGCTTTCTGGAGAGGAAGATTTGACTGCGCTGCTGCCCTCCGGGATTGTAGCAATGCCTGAATCGGATCCGGAAATGACGGTTATGCTTTCCCGGGCCACCGTGAGGGTAGGGCTCGAGTGGAGACCTCCACCGTGTCCCGAGCCCTCAAGGTTATATCCTTTGGCACTCCTCCCTACGATCGGATGTCGATTGCTGCATCGGAGGGTGAGCCGGAGCTTTCTGGAGAGGAAGATTTGACTGCGCTGCTGCCCTCCGGGATTGTAGCAATGCCTGAATCGGATCCGGAAATGACGGTTATGCTTTCCCGGGCCACCGTGAGGGTAGGGCTCGAGTGGAGACCTCCACCGTGTCCCGAGCCCTCAAGGTTGGACGAATGGTTCTTCAGAGTGGCCCGCCCTGGTGCCATTCTTCCCGGAGGTGCATGAGGGGGCTTACCAGGTCGTGGAAGGCACCTTTTTTCTCCCGGAAACCGACCTGCTAACTCCTCCTCCCTCACCACTCTCGACGGTGGTGCAGCTAGAGGGTATACGGGGGTCCCCCTGGTGGAGCAGTCGGTTGCGATGCAGTTGTGTCCTAATACCGCCTCCACCTGGTAGGACAAACCGTGCCTCCCCTCCCAGGTCTGTAGGTACTCATCTGGTCTGTCCGGCGATGCTTACGTGGTCTGTGGAGAAGCTGCCTCCACCTTACAAGCTACGGCATTACTGCAGGTTCTTCAGGATAAAGCACTGAGGGACCTGCATGAGGGTGGTCACGATCCAGAAGTTCTAAAAGAGCTCCGAACCACAACTGACCTTGCGCTCCGAGCAAAGAAGGTCACTGCGAGTTCTCTGGGTTGTGCGATGTCCACACTTGAGGTCCAGCAGTGTCACCTCTGGCTGTGTCTGGTCGACAATTTCAGTTCCTCAAGGTCCCTGTGTCCCAGACCAGCCTCTTCGGCGACGCAGTCAAGAACATGGCCCAGCAGTTCTCGGCTGCACAGGAGCAGACTGAGGCGATCTGACATGTCCTGCCCCGGCGGGCAGCGGCTGCCTCCACCCGTCTGCCGGCCGCAGTGCCCCAGCCTGCTCGTCGCCGAGGGCAGCCCCCTGCATCCACCCCCGCTCCCGCGCTGCATCCGCAGCAGCCTCGAGCAAGTGGCACCACTGGACAGGCCCCCGTCAAACCTGGCGGTGAGCGGAAGAGCAAGAGGCCCCGGGACAGGCGACCCAGAGAGAGAAATAACTGCTCTTTGGGGGATGGTGAATGCACCTCTCCCTCCCCCGGAGGAGGGCCGGGTGGAGAATCTGGTTTCCAAAAATCTCGACAAGAGAGCAGTTTTCTCTGTCTCTGGGTCCCAAGAGGGCATGGAGAGTCACGGACGGACCAACACCGGACCAGACTCATCCTCCTCTCTCGCCAGCAGGCAGCAGCGGGTGGTTCAAGAGCGTCATCAAAGGCCCTACTCACGCACCCTCTGCCAAACCGTACCGCACACTCAGACCCCTCTTTGCTCTACCTACGGACCGGGTCCCTGCGTTCAACGTCACTGTCCCACTGCGGGTACGTCGGTGGTCCTGCTGGTTCAGCTTGTACGGTGTCTGGGTGCCTGGCTACCCAAACCATCTTGCTGGCTGCTGCGGACCATGAGACTCGGCTATGCGATTCAGTTCACCCGGTGTCCCCCTAAGTTCAGCACCCACCGCCTTTCTTGGGTACAATGTAATAGGGGCTATAAAACCCTTTCTTCATATCAGCTGGAGGGCTCTATTGCGTTCTTCGCCAGTAGGACTGCCATCTCCACACGCAAGACAGGAACATCGGCCTCTTTCACTGACGTGAAGTCAGGTGTACCCAAGAAAGGCGGTGGGTTACGACCAATCTTGGACCTGCATGTCTTGAACCGGCCCTTCACCGGTTACTGTTCAAGATGTTGACGCAGAAACTCATCTTGGACCAACACCGGACCAGACTCATCCTCCTCTCTCGCCAGCAGGCAGCAGCGGGTGGTTCAAGAGCGTCATCAAAGGCCCTACTCACGCACCCTCTGCCAAACCCATGAGACTCGGCTATGCGATTCAGTTCACCCGGTGTCCCCCTAAGTTCAGCACCCACCGCCTTTCTTGGGTACAATGTAATAGGGGCTATAAAACCCTTTCTTCATATCAGCTGGAGGGCTCTATTGCGTTCTTCGCCAGTAGGACTGCCATCTCCACACGCAAGACAGGAACATCGGCCTCTTTCACTGACGTGAAGTCAGGTGTACCCAAGAAAGGCGGTGGGTTACGACCAATCTTGGACCTGCATGTCTTGAACCGGCCCTTCACCGGTTACTGTTCAAGATGTTGACGCAGAAACTCATCTTAGGGTGCATCCGGCCCCGAGATTGGTTTGCAGCGATCGACCTGAAGGATGCATACTTTCATGTATCATGCCGCTGGGGCTGCTTCATATGAGACAGCTTCAACACTGGCTCCATGGCCGAGTCCCGAAGTTGGCGTGGCAACGCGGCACTCACCTGGTCCAAGTCACACCGGGCTGCCGCCAAACCTTCACCCTGTGGTCAGACCTTGTTCAAGATGTTGACACAGAAACTCACCTTAGGGTGCATCCGGCCAAGAGATTGATTTGCAGCGATCGACCTGAAGGACGCATATTTTCATGTATTGATCCTTCCGCACCACAGACCATTGCTGCGGTTCGCGTTCGAAAGACGAGCATATCAGTACAAGGTCCTGCCCTTCGGGCTGTCCCTGTCGCCCTATGTCTTAACAAAAGTTGCGGAGGCAGCCCTGGTTCCCCTGAGAGAGCAGGGCATTCGCATTCTCAACTACCTCGATGACTGGCTCATACTAGCTCAGTCTCAGGATCAGTTGTGCGAACACAGGGACTTGGTGCACTCGCACCTCAGCCGCTTGGGCCTTCGGGTCAACTGGGAAAAGAGCAAACTCTCCTCGACGCAGACGATCTTTTTTCTCGGTATGGAGTTGGATGCGGTCAAACAGACAGCACGCCTCACTCAGGAACGTGCTCAGTCTGTGTTGAACTGCCTGAATACGTTCAAGAGCAGGACGGCGGTCCCACTGAAACAGTTTCAGATGCTCCTGGGGCATATGGCAGCTGCAGCGGCAGTCACGCCGCTGGGGCTGCTTCATATGAGACCGCTTCAACACTGGCTCCATTGCCGAGTCCCGAGGTGGGCGTGGCAACG
>NW_015547722.1:93471-98223 GCF_001515605.1 Sinocyclocheilus anshuiensis
TTCTCCGGGCAGGAGTGCCCCTGGAACAGGTCTCCAGGCATGCTGTAGTTTACACGGATGCCTCTACCACCGGCTGGGGGGCCATGTACTACGGGCATGCAGTGTCGGGGGTTTGGACGGGCCCCCAACTGCACTTGCACGTCAACTGCCTAGAGTTGTTAGCAGTACGCCTTGCCTTGAACTGTCTCAGAAGGTGCGTACGAGGGAAGCATGTGCTGAATCAGAAGCATCTGAGGTCGCTTCATGCCATTCACATTCTGGGTCTGCTCAACCGTGCAGCCGACGAGCTGTCACGAGCTGCGCTCCCCAGACGGTCCAGCTGATTTGGAGACGTTTTGGAGCCGTTCAGGTAGACCTTTTTTGCCTCTCCAGAGACCTCTCACTGCCCGTTGTTTTACTCCCTGACCGAGTGAACACTCGGCACGGATGCACTGGCACACAGCTTGTGCTTAAAGCCCCCCGGCCCCCCTCTATACCCTCTTGGGACCTGACTCTAGTGCTCAGAGCACTACAGCAGGGCCCATTTGAGCCCTTGCAGTCAGTCGAGCTAAAGTTTCTTTCAATGAAAACTCTGCTCCTGATTGCATTGTCCTCCATCAAGAGGGTAGGGGACCCGCACGCATTTTCGGTCGACGAATCGTGCCTAGAGTTTGGGCTGGTTGACCCCTAGGTAATCCTGAGGCCCCGGCCCGGCTACGTGCCCAAGGTTCCTACTACCCCATTCAAGGATCAGGTAGTGAACCTGCAAGCGCTGCCCCCGGAAGAGGCAGACCCAGCCCTAGCTTTGCTTTGTCCCGTCCGAGCCTTGAGATGGTAAGTAGACCAGATACAAACCGTCAGGACCTCAGATCAGCTCTTTGTCTGTTACGGAGGCCGGCAGAAGGGGAATGCCGTCTCTAAGCAGAGGATGGCCCACTGGATAGTGGATGCCATCACCCTGGCTTATCAGCCCACTCAGGTTGCGACCTCACTCTACTAGAAGTGTTGCATCCTCCTGGGCGCTGACTCGTGGCCCCTCGCTGACAGATATTTGTAGAGCTGTGGGCTGGGCGACCCCCAACATGTTCGCTAGATTCCATAGCCTTCGTGTGGAGCCGGTATCCTCCTGTGCCTCAAATGGGTAGAGGCACTGAGAGGCCCCGGTTTAGTGTCGGCTTGCTAAACCGCTCCAGAGAGTCAGCACAGTAGACCAATCACATATGTGTAAAATCCACGGTATAGCCTCAGAGCCCCGTGTTTCCCTGGCAGACTTCTGCCATTTCCAAGAGGGTTATAATCACCTCTAATCTTCCATATGCACCTAAATGGTTGTTTATATGTGTAAGTGCTTCCGAAACCTCCTTCGGGAAGGATGGGGCTTCCGCAACGTTCCTGTTCCAAGTGGAATGGGTATGTTTTCCCAGTGTTATCCAATCTCACTGAGTGGGTAGTGCTACGACAAACAGTGACTGGTCTTCTTGTTGCGAGCCCCAGTCTACTCCAAAAAGGGAGCGCAGCAGGCCCGCACAGGACACTGGAAGTGGCAGCATCTGTGGCGCTTTGGTAGGGATCCCAAAGTCGGTCATTACCGATGTGACTCGTAGTGACCGACTGAAAGGGAATGTCTCTGTTACGTATGTAACCCTCGTTCCCTGAAGGAGGGAACGGAGACGTCATGTCCCGTCTCCACAGCTGCTGTACCACCGCTGAGCGACCGGGTCATATGTAACCCTCGTTCCCTGAAGAAGGAAACGGAGATGTCACGTCCTGTCGCCACAGCTGCTGTACCACCACTGAGCGGCCAGGTCACCGGCTCGGCTCCCCAGTGAAAACATGAGTATGCGTTGCACCTGCTGCGTAGTTATACTCGTGCTGCTGCGATCAGTGGCAGCTGGATGCAATCATCGCATGCCAATGTGCATTGGCTCATTTAGTTTACACTCGAAGTGGATTTCTCTAAGCGAGATCCCAAAGTCGGTCATTACCGACGTGACGTCTCCGTTTCCTGCTTCAGGGAACAAGGGTTACATACGTAACCGAGACGTTATTATGCCCTTGGAATTTGACTATAATTATGGTCAATAATGTGCTAATGAAAAGGATTATTCCAACTTGAATGCCAATGAGACAACATTCGACTCTCAGACAGAGAGAACCGAGCAGAACAGCATAATGACTGTGAATGTCCCTATATCAGTGGAAGTTACTGTTACTGTCACGGGATAACTCAGGAAAACAATGAAGATCCAAATTCAGTTTTTTATTCCAAATAATAATCCAAAAACACAGGAAAAAACAAGGCAAAACACAAGATAATCCTGAACATGAGCACGTAACAGAAAACAAGACTGAAGCAACTAAAAGACACAAACCAACCAATATATACAGTAGATATACACAAGAGATAATTAACCTAAATTACACAGCTGAAAACAATGACAATAATGAGTGCAAGGGGTAATGGGAGCAGAGTGAGGGGAATCATGGGAGATGCAGTCCGGGTAAACATAAACTATAACCCAGAGGGCACTCCAGCAGATGGCTGTGACAGTACCCCCGCTTTAAGGAGTGGATACCAGATGCTCCAAAAAAAAATCCACAAAGTGAAATCCAGGAGGGAGGCAGAGCAGAGGCGGACCAGGGGGAGGGACGGCAGTCCAGGTCCATGCAGCGGAAGAGGGTTTGGAGACAGAGGTAGACCAGGGTACCGTAGCAGAAAAGGCAGGGCAGAAGGCCAAGGCAGGGCCAGCAGGACGAACCAGCGAGGCTCCGACCAAACAGGAACCCCAGCAGATGGCCAAGGCAGGGCCGGAGGGACCGATCACCGAGGCTCTGGCCGAACAGGAACCCCGGCGCGCGACCAGAGCGGAGCCGGGAGCTTGCCAGACAACAAGGGTGGAACTAAAGACCACCTCTGCGGAGCTGACCAGGCAGATGACCCCCCTAGTGACAGAACTGCAAACAAGAGCACAGAGAGTTTATTACCAGCCTCGATGACTTCTACAGGGCAGGCAAGCAGCTCAGCAACAGTCTCCTTAACCATAACAGGGCAGACTAAGAGTTCAGGAGTAAACTTATAGACTGGAACAGATTCTGAGGGCTCCCAGACTGGAGCAGGATCTGGAATGGACTCTGGGGGCTCCCGGACTGGAGCGGGTTCTGGAGTGGACTCTGAGAACTACCGGACTGGAGAAGACTTTGGAGTGGACTCTGAGAGCGCCTGGACTGCAGTGGGCTCTGGAGTGGACTCTAAGGACTTCCGGACTGGAGCGGGCTCTAAGGACTCCTGGACCGGAGCGTGCTCTGAGTGCTCCCGGACTGGAGCAGGTTCATGAGTGGACTCTGTAGGCTCCAGGACTGGAGCGAGCTCTGGAGAGAACTCTTGAGGGCTCCCAGACTGGAGCAGGTTCATGATTGGACTCTGAGGGCTCCCAGACTGGACCAAGCTCTGGAGTGGACTCCGATGACTCCCGGACTGAACCAGGCTCTGGAGAGAACTCTGAGGGCTCCCAGACTGGAGCGAGTTCATGAGTGGACTCTGAAGCGGCCCATGCTCGCAGAACAGCTATGAGGTGAAAGTCACAGACAGCTTTCTTAATTATGGCAGCAGCAGCAAAATCGGGCGGCTCTGCAGCAACCTCTGGGACCACCAGAGTCGGGTCCTCCAGGACAACCAGACCTGGGACCACCAGAGTCGGGTCCTCCAGGACCACCGGACTTGGGACCACCGGAGTCGGGTCCTCCAGGACCACCGGACTTGAGACCACAGGAGCGGACTTAGGAACTACAGGTGCAGACTTAGCTGCCCTCCTCCTTCTCGACCTCCGCTTGAGCATGGGAATAGATGAATGGTCCTGGGCTTAACTAGACGAGGGAGGTATGGATGGGACAGTCCCTGCAGTCCCTGGTGGTAGTAATTTACCTTTACCTCCTTGCGGAGCTGCAAGTACCCGTTCCTTCTCCCAATGCAGTAGGGGTTCATCCAAACAAAGATAAACAAAGAAAAATAAAAATATATTAAGTTAAAAAAAGATAAAAATGTCTTTAAAGTCCATACCCTAACAACCCAGCCTCTCCGCCATAGTCCAGAACTTCTGGGCGAAGGCCCGCACCTCCATTCCCTGTTGGCGAAGCCTCTCCAGACCTTGAAAACAGACTTGTCCTTCATGGAGCAGAATCTTGTCCCTCATACTGCTGGATCAATAATGGCTTCAGTCTTCTGTCACGGGATGACTCGGGAAAACAATGAAGATCCAAGTGCAGTTTATTATTCCAAATAATAATCCAAAAACACGGGGAAAAAAACAAGGCAAAACACAAGATAATCCTGAACATGAGCACGTAACAGAAAACAAGACTTAAGCAACTAAAAGACAGAAACCAACCAATATATATACACGAGAGATAATACTTTAAATATTTTTAAAGATAAATATTTTACTTTCTTTTATGTAAAGCACTTTGAATTACCATTGTGTACAAAATGTGCTATATAAATAAACTTGCCTTGCCTTGCCTTACACACAGCTGAAAACAATGACAATAATGAGTGCAAAGCGTAATGGGAGCAGAGTGAGGGGAATCATGGGAGATGCAGTCCGGGTAAACATAAACTTTAACCCAGAAGGAGTGCCCTCTGGTGACTGTTATGGGCACTCCAGCAGATGGCTGTGACAAATATTTCAGAAATTAGGGGATGTGAGCAAAAACAGGTAATCTTAGAAAAGCAAACAGAAGTCTTAATTAAATAAAAAAAAAAAAAAAAAAAAAACC
>NW_015547722.1:99673-104924 GCF_001515605.1 Sinocyclocheilus anshuiensis
GTGTGTGTGTGAGTGTGTGAGTGTGTGTGTGTGTGTGAGTGTGTGAGTGTGTGTGTGTGTGTGAGTGTGTGAGTGTGTGTGTGTGTGTGAGTGTGTGAGTGTGTGTGTGTGTGTGAGTGTGTGAGTGTGTGTGTGTGTGTGAGTGTGTGAGTGTGTGTGTGTGTGTGAGTGTGTGAGTGTGTGTGTGTGTGTGAGTGTGTGAGTGTGTGTGTGTGTGTGAGTGTGTGAGTGTGTGTGTGTGTGTGAGTGTGTGAGTGTGTGTGTGTGTGTGTGAGACTCACCAGTGGTGGAGGAGATGTTGACGTCGATGCTGATCTCGGGGATGGCTCCTCCTCTGAGCGCTGCTACACAGGTATAGGTTCCGAAGTCGGTGAACTTGAGGTCGATGATGTCCAGGTTGGTGGTTCCGGGCGAGATGTCGGGGTCGGTCTGCGTGATGACCATGCGCTCGGAGCTGCGTAATGCCCGGCCGTTCTTCAGCCAGCTGAACTGCAGCTCCTCGGGCGGCGTGGCCTCCACCTGACACGAGATCTTCACCTCGCGGCCGATCTGGATGTTGTCGTCGTTGTGGTAAGGGTCCGGAGTGATCCAAAAGCGGCCCTTCTTCAGCGCTGAGCAAACACAGAAACTCAAACATAAAACACTGCACAGGACTGACAACTGACTCACCAGCTCTTAAAAATAAAGCTTCCAAAGCTGCATCTGAGGATCCTCAAATGCAAACTGTTTGTGTTTTGCTTCAAGAGAGCACCCATACATTTGCATTGTGTTTAATTTTCTTTTAGATTCATTTATTCAATTATAATCATTTATTATTTAATCATTTTATTATTCCATTTAATCATTATATTATCATTATAGTCATTTATATACTAATTCCATTGATTCATTAATTGATTAGCCATTTATATTATATTATTGTTTTTTATAATATTTTTGCACTGTTGTTTAGTCTTACGGCTATGTGTTTCAAGGGCTGTTTGTCTTCATGAATGAGAGATACGAGGGAATGTTTATGGAAACTCAAGGTTTATGGGATGTTGTTTTGAAGCAGTTTGGTAGAACAATACTTGTTGAATGTGTGCTGGTCAGACGAAGCTTTGAAACATACGCAACTAAAACTATTCAATAAACTCTGCTCCTTTTATCATCACTTCGTCTCCTGCTTCTGCTCTTCACTGGCTTTTTCCTCAGTCAACTTCTTGGTTGATAGAAGACTGTTAATACAGTAACACAGTGATGCCATAGAAGAACCAGTTTTGGTCCCCCAAAGAACCCTTCAGTGAGCAGTTCCTTAAAGAACCATTTTTTCTTAGTGTGAAGAACATTTTAGTAATCCAAGAACCTTTTTCCACTGTAAAGAGTCTTTTGTGGAATGAAAAGTTTCTATGGATGGTAAAGGTTCTTTGTGGAGCCATTGATGCCAATAAAGAACCTTTATTTTTAAGAGTGTAGCTCTTCAAGATTCTCAAATTGACAAAAAACTGATGGCAGAGGAATAAAACTACACTGAAACTATTACGAATCATTATAGTAATTGTATATATTTTATAAACATAATGATAATAATAATAATAATTATTATTATTATTATAAATAAGAAAATGTATAAAATATAAAATCTTACTTTATTTCTCATTTTTGTTTAATTTAACTTGATGTACTACAATGACTACAACTAAAACTGAAATAAAAATTAATAAATACTATATATAATGTTTAAAAACAATAACTAATAAAATGATGAATACTCACACAAACAAAAAAACTATAATAAAAATGATAAAAGCACATAATAAAATGACTAAAATTACAATTAAAACAAAAACTAAAAACCAAAGTTAACAATTTTGTTATTTAAAATAAAAAAAAAAAAAAAAAAAAAGCCTGAAAATGAAAATAACAGGGCTTGATTGATACATGGTTTACGAAGACTTTGCAAATACTGTGTTGAGCAGGGAGTTAGGTTTGGGTAGTTCATGTTCTTTTTTTCATTAAGACCTAGAGCTGGTGCTGTTTTATCTCTAGTTGTTCATTGTTCCTTATTAATACTGTATTTTCCTGGTTCTACACTGTAAAAATATAGTCCCCCTAGGGTCACACAGGAGGAAAAAATGACAACCGCTAATCTGTAGTCATGATTTTGTAATTTGTACTATATAAACTATAAACCATCAACTATAAACTGTACTTCTTTTACATACTTGTAGTCTTTCCTCTTCATTTGAAAGTCTCACTGATGCCCACTGATTCATTTTAGGCATTAGTTCCGAGAGAACCCTTTGCGTTTGCTTGCATAACTTTTGTGAAGGAAATAATTTGAGGAAAAATGTAAATGCTTTTGCGATACATTTGTGAACAATACTTTTGTGAGAGAACGCCAAAGCAGTTTTGCTTCCATCTCCTAATAGGCTCTGTACTATAGGAGCTCTGTATGTTTCAAATATTCTATTTCATTTCATTCTGTCTTAAAATGTAGCTGCCTGTGTAGACAGTACACAGATACAGTAAGCCTGTCTTTCATCCACTGTCTATTATATTATCAAAGTTATTTTATTTATTTATTTATTTATTTTATTTAGCCATTTGTCAGACACTTTTATCCAAAGCGACAATGGAAGCAATTCAGCAGTTATGATGCTGTCTGTATGTTATCATTTGCTATGTTGTATGTGTGAGAGTGTTCATGTGTGCATCCAGTTTGCCAGTGTTTCTCTTACAGTATGTCTTTAAAACTGGAGCTATTCAGCTGACCAGATGCAGTTGCTATATTTAGTATAGTGCATTGATGCCTTTGTCTCTGTGTCACTCCTGAAGACATGGTAGAGAAATGCCTGCAAATGACACAGAGAATTTTATTTTATTTTATAATTTTATTTTATAATTTTATTTTATTATTTTATTTTGTTTTATTATTTTATTATTTTATTTTATTATTTTTTATTTTATTTTACTGGTATATTAAAATGAATGCAAGTTAATTTGTTTGCTCAGACACAAAGATTAGATTTGTTTGCTGATAGTTTGCCCTCACATTTTTGAGTGAACCCCCATTATGACCACATAGTTGTTTTATCAGGCTAGAGTGACTGTGATGGATGTCCCACACTCAGAGGGGCAGGAGGGAACAGGCTGTCCTAAAGCTCATTTAGCACTGTGTTTTCTGCTCTCCATCAGTGCCAGCACTTCGCCTGATCTCCTCACAGGTGACATACAATGAATGATATCTATAAAGCAGCGGTGAGTCTATGCATTAGTTTTTTCTGGCAAATTTTCCACATAGCACTTTCTTGGCTTTTTTGCCTTTAAAACAAAGTTTGCCAACAAAAAAAAGTTCATAAATAGTTGTAACTACAGTATTATAAGATCATAACACTTACCTATTCAAGGTTGCACTTTTGAAAAATGGGGTGTTATTTCTGTTGTTGTTTGTGTGGGGTTTTTTTTCCTTGACATTGTCATTGTCTTTAATTTGCAGTAAAAAGATAAAATTAAACCCTTGGGGTAAGACGCCCCTCCCAGAACTGACATAGAAGGCTGTTATTATTATTAAATGTCATTATTTTCAATTTCATTTTCCTTGTAATTAATGGGGTTATTATTCAGTAATTGTATTTACTTTGATTCATTCATTAAAACCTATAAACTAACTGAATGAATTGCTTGATTGTCATAATAAATTTACCTTATATAATCCAATTTATTTTACTGGAATTCTACTTTTTCTGTTAGCAGTTATTCAATTGTTCAACTAAATTGTAAAGAAAAAAAAAATTTTTGAATAGAGTAGTTAATTTAGTATTTTACATTAATGACACTTAATATATAAAAAAGAACTAAATTAGCAACTGTTTATTTATTTATCTTAATAACACATTGGCTAATCATTCTGTACATGCCAAATTTCTATCTAAATACGTTACAATTTAAAAGTAAAGGCACATTGTTCTTAAGGGGGGCATCTTCCCCCAACTTACCTTATAACACATTAGTATAACACATTTCATTTGATATTTAGTGCTGATCATGTGTTGTAATCAACTCTACCATTTAAAGGTAACCATGAATATCCACAAACATTTATTACAGCTGTGAAAAAAAACAAATAATTATAAAAATTATAAAAAACTATTATGAAAACATACTTATTATAAGGTGCATTATAAGGCTTCACAGATTACATTGTTTAATAGAAAGAGTGAATATCTGAGGCTAAGATTATATTTTAACGATTTATACAACTACGTATGAACGGTCAAACTATAATACAACATTATTTTCTCTATTGCAGCAACAATGACTCACACTTAGAATGCAATTAAAATGTGTGTAAATGTTAGTCTATAATACAGGATAGTACATCACTCAACTGGCCAACTTTATGCCATAAGAGTTAAAAAAACTGAAAATACCTTGACTCTTGACTATTATCAGAGTTAGATAGGAGCTACTCAAGAGAGCAGAGATGCTATCGTTCATGACTACACATGGAGCACCGCCTACCTCCCATGGCTAATTTTGGAATGCTTTGCTCAGCCATGCATGTATGTCTGCATGCTGGAAAAGCAGGCGCTTAGATAAAACACTCAAAGTCAGATTCCAGCATTGATTTTGTGTGTGTGTCTGACACATGTTTGTGTCACACTATTCTGGTGGTTTGTGTTGGATCCGACATGGGACTATAGACAGTAACTTACTTAAGCAGCTGTCTCATGAGTTAGCTTTGCCGGATTACCATTCATTGTCATGTCACCTCATATCATGTCCTTTATCTGCAGTTTGTTATTTTTAACTCCAGATACCTTTATCTGCTGTGTGTAATGTGTGTAATCCAGATCTAACCTCAGTCAGTTTTTGGATAAAATATTGGTTTGGACTAAAGCAAACATGATAAACATGATGACACAACTTTTAAATAGCCCATATGCAAATACATGTACATATATTAAATGTCCATATATGTGACCCTGGACCACAAAACCAGTCCAACCAAGTAGCACGTATAAATTTGTAGCAATAGCCAAAAATACACTGTATGGATCAAAATTATCAATTTTTCTTTTATGCCAAAAATCATTAGGTTATTAAGTAAATATCATGTTCCATGCAGATATTTTTGTGAATTTCCTACCGTAAATATATAAAAACTTAATTTTTGATTAATAATATGCATTGCTAAGAACTTCATTTGGACAGCTTTAAAGGCGATTTTCTCAATATTTTGATTTTTTTGCACCCTCAGATTCCAGAT
>NW_015547722.1:112530-121515 GCF_001515605.1 Sinocyclocheilus anshuiensis
ACTGATCTCTCTGAGATGAACATGAGACTGTGAGTCTGAGAGGAACATCCTGACACATGTTTGTGTCACACTATTCTGGTGGTTTGTGTTGGATCCGACATGGGACTATAGACAGTAACTTACTTAAGCAGCTGTCTCATGAGTTAGCTTTGCCGGATTACCATTCATTGTCATGTCACCTCATATCATGTCCTTTATCTGCAGTTTGTTATTTTTAACTCCAGATACCTTTATCTGCTGTGTGTAATCCGCATTACTCAGATCTAACCTCAGTCAGTTTTTGGATAAAATATTGGTTTGGACTAAAGCAAACATGATGCTAATGATGACACAACTTTTAAATAGCCCATATGCAAATACATGTACATATATTAAATGTCCATATATGTGACCCTGGACCACAAAACCAGTCCAACCAAGTAGCACGTATAAATTTGTAGCAATAGCCAAAAATACACTGTATGGATCAAAATTATCAATTTTTCTTTTATGCCAAAAATCATTAGGTTATTAAGTAAATATCATGTTCCATGCAGATATTTTTGTGAATTTCCTACCGTAAATATATAAAAACTTAATTTTTGATTAATAATATGCATTGCTAAGAACTTCATTTGGACAGCTTTAAAGGCGATTTTCTCAATATTTAGATTTTTTTTTGCACCCTCAGATTCCAGATTTTCAAATAGTTGTATCTCAGCCAAATATTGTCTGATCCTAACAAACCATACATCAATGGAAAGCTCATTTATTCAGCTTTCAGATGATGTATAAATCTCAATTTCAAAAAATTGACCCTTATGACTGGTTTTGTGGTCCAGGGTCACATATGAAATATATTGTCATATGAAGTAAAACATATATGAAATTAGAAATTGGAACAATTTTATTTATATATACAGTACATATATATTACCATATATAAACATCCAGATTTTTTGTATATTCTTTTTTGTGTATATTTTTTTAATCAAGCTGCATATATAAATAGTGTTGTATTGTTGACATATGGTTACTACATATAATACCATATTTAAAAAAAAAATCATCATATAGATATTATTAACACATTCACACTTATCTGTGATTGACTGGTGATGCTTCCCATGCAATAAAGAACTACACAAATGTACAGAGATAATGAAGCTTGTGAAGTTTGTTAAAGAATTACACATTATATTAGAGGAGGGTTGGAAGTAAATCTCCAGACTGAGCAACCATGCCCAACTGTGTGAGGCAACCCTGTTACTCTATAATGTTTTTTATTTTATTAGATCCTTTGATTTAGTAAATATGTTTAATATTTTAGTTCATGTTTGTTGCTGCAAAAATATCCCACAAATCATGTCATTATTTGGTTGCAGGGTTAAGTAACATGGTCACAACAATGGCAAAACCCATTTAAAATATATGTAAATCCTTCCACTGACCAAAATGATTGTAATATATGTGTGGATGCATGTTTGCGTTAATGTGTGTAGAGTATATTATGTGTGTATACAGTATGACTATTGACTCATGAATGTCTTCATCAGGTAGAGCAGCTCACCGATGAGCAGAAGAGTGGTATGGTATAATACTATGCATCAAACAGCATTTGGTCTCAGAATGGCCATGAACATTATGTTTTATATTCTACAATGCCTCTAGATTACACCTTTTTTGCTACATACAGTGCTGTGAAAAAAAGTCAATTACAACAATGTAAAATGAAAATGAAAATGAGGAATGGCCTGCTTTAAGTCCACGTACACTATTTCAACTGGATTTGAGAGCTGGACTTTACGTTGGCCATTCCAAGTCATTCCTTTGTGTTCTTGCATGATTTGGGTGATTGTGTTGAAAGGTCCACTTACACTTCAGTCAAACGTGATATTTGAACTCTACGTTGACTCATCTGTGCACATTGTATTTAGAATTTAATTTTGGTGTTGGACAGTATCTTCTTTTTGTGCAGCCTCTCTCTAATGGTTAACTCGTTTACATTTGCTGTGAAGAGCTGCCTGTAGATCCTATCATAACACCCTGGGCTTCTTTTGGACTTTCTGTAGTGTCTCGCTCTGCTTTTAAGGTGAATTTGGTGGGATGGCCCAGTCTGGACAGATTATTCTGTCAGTTATTCAAAGCCCACTCCATTTGTAGTTTATTTTAATGGAATGATAGAACAGCTTTTTCAAAGTACTGTATGTTTATGAATTTGAAGCACTTGTAACATTGCAGGACTACCGATTAAAAAAAAAAAATTTGCCTGAATTTAACACCTGTGCCCAACTAATAAAACAACGGCATTATTCATAGCCTATGTGCAATAATGACTTACTAAACTGACTCACACTATCAATATGTGACCCTGGACCATAAAACCAGTCATAAGGGTCAATTTTTTGAAATTGAGATTTATGCATCATCTGAATGCTGAATAAATAAGCTTTCCATTGGTGTATGGTTTGTTAGGATAGGACAATATTTGGCCGAGATACAACTTTTACAACAGATTGAAAATCTGGAATCTGAGGGTGCAAAAAAATCAAAATATTGAGAAAATCACCTTTAAAGTTGTCCAAATGAAGTTCTTAGCAATGCATATTACTAATCAAAAATTAAGGTTTGATATATTTACAGTAGGAAATTTACTAAATATCTTCATGGAATATGATCTTTACTTAATGTCCTAATGATTTTTGGCATAAAAGAAAAATGTATAATTTTGACCCATACAATGTATTTTTGGCTATTGCTACAAATATACCCCAGCGACTTAAGACTGCTTTTGTGCTCCAGGGTCACATATTATTAAGTGGTTCATGCGAGTGAAACTGTACTGTAAACTAAAGTTCTGTGTTGGTGTTTTGTAGAGTTCCGCGCAGCATTTGATATTTTCGTTCAGGATGCTGAGGATGGATGCATCAGCACTAAGGAGCTCGGGAAGGTGTTGAGGATGCTGGGCCAGAACCCCACGCCGGAGGAGCTCCAGGAGATGATTGATGAGGTGGATGAGGACGGTAAATCCAAAACAATCCAGAACGCTGACTTCATTTACTCACCCCCATGTTGCTCCAAACTTAGCATAAAAATAATCTTTATAACTATCTAGTAGTTTTAATTTTTTGTTTATCAACGTGTTTACCATTGATACTAATTTTCAGATTTAACTGAATAATAATTGAAAAACAAAAGGAACATTCTAGAGGGAAAAACAAGACTGTAGAATTAAAATCTCTTAACATGAAATGTCAGTGCAGGTACACTAAAGGTGCTTAAAAGGTTCTTCACAGTGATGCCTTAGAAGAACCATTTTTGGTTCCACAAAGAACCATTCAATCACAGAACCATCTCTGTCTTACCTTTTTATAATCTGAAGAACCTTCTTTCGCCACAAAGAACCTTTCGTGAAACAGAAAGGTTCTTCAGATGTTAATGGTTCTTTATGCAACCATTTAGACAACGGTTCTTCTATTGCATCATGAAGCACCTTTATTTTTAAGAGTATACTGTCATTAAAATTCAAAAATAAGCTTGTGCTATAATGACTGTTGGTGTGCTTATGCAGGCAGTGGTACAGTGGATTTTGAGGAGTTTTTGGTCATGATGGTGAGGTGCATGAAAGATGATAGCAAAGGAAAGTCAGAGGAAGAACTGGCAGAACTCTTCCGTATGTTTGATAAGTATGTTTTGTTCTTGAACTGAACTAAGAGAACTGACCTGCGGTGGATTTAGGGGTTTCTGATGGGTTTTGATTGTATTTGGACAGGAATGCAGATGGTTACATTGATCTTGATGAACTGAAGCTGATGCTGGAAGCTACAGGTGAAACCATCACTGAAGATGACATTGAGGAGCTAATGAGGGATGGAGACAAAAACAGTGATGGGAAAATTGATTATGATGGTAAGCATGCGTCGTGTTGCATGCAAGTTATCTGGTATTAAAAGAAAAAAAACAGTGAACCAGTTTGATGCAAATGTATCCCAATGTGTCCCTTTCCCATCATTTCCACTATCCTTCTATTGCAGAGTTCTTGGAGTTCATGAAAGGGGTGGAATAAATAATGAAGAAATGTCTTCCTGGTGTTTCTCCCTGGATTGTCTGAACACAAAAGCAGAGTAAATATTCAAGCTTGATATGAGAGATCAACAGAGAGTCTATGATATATCTCATTATTTTGCTTATTTTCAGCACAATATTTTCAGAAGATTTAATTATTTTACACGTGTAAAAATTGAAGTCAAGGCCAATTTGTGTAGATGTAAGACTTTGCTTGGGTTTAATTTGTCTCTTTATACATACATCTATTAAAAATATTTAGGAAATTAGTCATAGTTCCATAATGTAACAAAATCACACCACACTGACCAGCCTTGGAATCTGAGCCTATAAATGTTATAAATTTCATTCTACCGCAGATTGTTTTATACCTGGAAAGAAATAACTATTCCAAAGACATTACCATGATCCACATCTGTCAATCTATTTTAGCAAAATCTGAGTTTACATTTGAGAGCCTGTGCTTATTGTTTTCCAGCCTATCTGTCAAATTTAACAAAATGCTACCGTCCACTTGTCTGCAAAAATATAATAAAGCATTAGAGAATTTTGCTTTGTTTTATTCATTGAGCCATGCATTGAAACATTGAGAATGAGTTACAGTTGTACTCATAAGATTACATACCACTTGCTGAATATGCAAATATGTTAATAATTTTAACTAAATAAGAGGGATCATGAAGATTGCATGTTATTTTTTTTTGTACTTTTCCTGAATAGCTATTTCACATAACAGATGTTTATATATACTCCACAAGACAAAATAATAACTGAATTCATAAAAAAATGACCCCGTTCAAAAGTTTACATACCCTTGAATCCTAATAATCTGTGTTGTTTCCTGGATGATCCACGACTGTTTTACTTTTACTGTGTTTGTGATAGTTGTACATGAGTCCCTTGTTTGTCCTGAGCAGTTCAACTGTCTGCTGTTCTTCAGAAAAATCCCCCAGCTCCTGCACATTCTTTGGTTTTCCAGCATCTTCTGCATATTTGAACCCTTTCCTACAGTGACTGTATGATTTTGAGATCCATCTTTTCACACTGAGGGACTCATACACAGCTATTACAAAAGGTGGAAACATTTACTGATGCTCAAAAAGGCAACACAATGCATTAAGAGTCAGAGGTTGTAAACATTTGAACAGGATGATGATGTGTACATTTTCCATATTTTGTTTAAAGATCATATTTTTTTCATTTGGTACTGCACTTAAGAAGCTACCTAAATACTTACATGTTTCCCAGAAATGAGGATGTGACCTTTTGAACAGGATGATGATGTGTACATTTTAGTTATTTTGTTTAAGATTCAAGGGTATGTAAACTTTTGAACGGGGACATTTTTATCAATTCTGTTTTTATTTTGTCTCATGGAGAATATATAAACATCTGTTATGTGAAATAGCTTATTCAGGACAGTATTAAACAAACAATAATGATTTTCATGATCCCTCTTATTTTGTTAAAATTATTAACATTTTGCATATTCTGCAACTTGTAACTTGTAAATATGTGAGCACAACTCTCTAGCTGTAAGTGACAGTATTTATGAGGTGCTGTGGTGTGTTCTAATGGCTAAAAAAAACTTGACTGGTTTGTTGACTGAGGATTCAGTCCCCTAAAAAGCGAGCAATGAGACACACCACCCTGACCAAGACACTAAACCTCAGGTTACTCCAGGAGGACTTAACTTGACCTGTAAGAAATGAACTTTAAATGTGTTTGAATAAAAGTGTCTGCTATATGACTATAGCGACGTTTTTACTAATTAAGTGGCAAAAAGAAAAGAGAAAAAAAAAACATCTGCCTTATTGAGAGTATTTACTTTGCTTTATTCAGGCCCTCTCATCCTAATCTTTTCAGAGAGCTCTTCTTTCACTGCAGCCTAAGCTAGTGGAGGAAAGTGAGAAAGAAAAGCAGATGGCTATAGTATAAGACACAAATAGTATCGCAACACAGAAGGGCTTGGGTTCTGGCAGCAGAGGCCCTGCAGCAGGGCAAAGGGGTGACAACCCGGTGACATAGCAGCTAATGACACCTCTGCCATTCCTGTGAGGATTCACAACCGTTTCTCCTTCATCAGCATTGGTCAGTGCGACACAGAATGGCAGCAGATATTGCTTCAGTGTTTGCCAGTTAAAACTGTAAGGAAAAACAGGAAGGTGAGGTGTTAAGAGGCATAAAAGAGACAGACGCTGAAAAGGTAGACTCACAAGCAAAGCTGATTTAAAAGTATAGTTCACCCAAAACTGAAAGTTCGGTCATCATTTACTCACCCTCAGGTTGTTTCCACATTCTTCAAAATATCTTCTATATCTTCTACTTGAGGGTGAGTAAATGATGACAGAGGTTTCATTTTTGGGGCCCATCTCTTTAGCCATAATGGGTGGGTGACTAGAAGTCAAAAATAAACAAAGCTGAACAAAGTGAGTTTTTGGCAGAATCTAAAATAACAGTTTAGGATATGACTACCGAAATAAACATAAAATCCAAGATGCTACTGTTCAAACAGAAGAAGCCACTCGATCGTCCATTCTTGAAGGGGGAGCATCAGGAAGGTATCCAGGAGAAACTGAGGTTATCAGAAGAGGAACAGAGAAAATTTGTGTCTAACCCCCTGTGGCATAGAGATGTTGATTATCAGCTGTTCAATATCTGCTTGCAGAGAGGAATTATGGCTATGGGAAAATATATATAAATCCCACTCCTGACATGGAAAGTGTACTGACTGAATAGGGTATATGGTTAAAATAAGCATTTCTATGTTTGGTCATAATTACTGACTTAATAAGTAGTGCTAACTTGTGCACCACAGCTCATTTTAGGTAGTTTGTTTTCTTCTGCTTCTTTATTTCATTGGCGATCAAAGGGCCCCACCTTGTGGCTGCTCCACCTCATTGACACAAATGTTTCCTCTTTATTGCGAGTTTGTCAAAAGAAAAAAAACATATTTTTTCAGGTTTTTGGTATCCTATCTTTAATTGTGAATGGGCTAAATTTAAAGGAGTAAGCTAGTAATTAAATTAAAGAAAGAGCATTTTTGTGCATTTTTGCAAAAAAATAACTTATCCAATGATGACCATGAAAACTAATTACATGGGTTTTCCTTACACTTATTAGTTATCATATAAAGCAGGTAAGAAAAGTGGTCGCAAAACAGGCAAACCATCAATATTATTCGGAGAACCCTGCACATTACTGATCATATGAAGAAGAAAAAAAGTAAAGCAATCCTCTCTCCTTAGATCATGACTTTTGATTCTGTCAGTTGGGAATTTCTTTATCAAGTTATGGATAGCTTTAGATTCAGTAAAGCATCAACGTTAGTATTTCCAATTCAGCTGTTTTACAATTAGGATGCAGATAGATCCGTCCCATTAGACTCTTTATGTTTTTTACTGAACCATTGGCTCAAACAATTAGTGATCATATAAAAATAAAAAAAGGATACAAAGTCTATTTATATGCAGGTGATGTACTGGTAACATTACAAAACCTAGACTCAGAAGTCCTTACACTTATTAGTTATCATATAAAGCAGGTAAGAAAAGTGGAGTCGCAAAACAGGCAAACCATCAATATTATTCGGAGAACCCTGCACATTACTGATCATATGAAGAAAAAAAAAAGTAAAGCAATCCTCTCTCCTTAGATCATGACTTTTGATTCTGTCAGTTGGGAATTTCTTTATCAAGTTATGGATAGCTTTAGATTCAGTAAAGCATCAACGTTAGTATTTCCAATTCAGCTGTTTTACAATTAGGATGCAGATAGATCCGTCCCATTAGACTCTTTATGTTTTTTACTGAACCATTGGCTCAAACAATTAGTGATCATATAAAAATAAAAAAAGGATACAAAGTCTATTTATATGCAGGTGATGTACTGGTAACATTACAAAACCTAGACTCAGAAGTGCCTTTGTTGATGAACATCTTAAAGACATATTAGAGCTATTGATACTGAACTTTGTTCGCACACAAGAACTGGCAAATAAGTATCATTTTAATTGGAATTTATCTACATATTCAGTGTCCTGGGATGTATTTATTGAAGGATTTGTCCTCTTTGTACACTTTAAATTACATCAAATAAATGAGAACATTTATAAAGATTTGGACAGATGGACTTTGCTTGCCCTAGACAGGATAGGATCCATTAAGATGAGATTACACTGGGTAACGTACTTGGTTACTAACGTAACCTCGGTTCCCTGGGATACGGGAACGAGTACTGCGTCGCTAGATGCTGCGGGAAACTCCTTTTCTCCGATTACTGAAGCCTTTTTTTTGCACATCTGCACTGCTATTTTTTCAGAAATTAACCAATGACAGCGCAGCAGAGCTGCGCGAGCCTATGGCGAAGCAGCGTGCCAGAGCCCGCCAAAATGGGCGGGGCATCTGGCTATATAAGCAGGTGCTCGGCATAGGATTACTGATTCATATCGACTGAAGCGACGACAGAGTTGTGCAGCGTCATAGCACGGTTAGCTACGCAGTACTCGTTCCCATATCTCAGGGAACCGAGGTTACGTTAGTAACCGAGTATGTTCCCTTTCAATACTTCACTCGTACTGCGTCTTGCATATGGGAAAAAAGCCTGTTTTCTCCTGAACTGAAGCCTTTTCATTCGCACAGTGAAACTGCACGGCCATTGGTTCGTGCAGGGCTTTAAAAACGAACCAATGGCGCGGCAGCAGAGCTGCACGAGCCTATGGCGACGAAGCCCGCCAGAATGGGCGGGGCATCTGGCTATATAAATCCAGCCTTAGGGCGGGGATATGGTTCCTGGAGCGTTTTGAGCTCAGAGAGACAGTTAACAGTTAAGCACCTGAGCCTGCAAAGCAGGGACGTCCAGGTTGTAGAACCTGACAAAGGTGGACGGCGAGCGGCGAGAGGCCGCCGCACAAATTTCTGCAATGGACACACCACTGGACCA
>NW_015547722.1:127944-130265 GCF_001515605.1 Sinocyclocheilus anshuiensis
GGGTTATTGCTCTTAATCCTGTGATGTGCACATTTATAATAGACTCCCTGTATTATGACTGTGCACGTCTGATTATGTGTCGTGCTGTGCCTGATGACTTGTGTGTGTGTGTGTTTAGTAAAATATTTAATAGCTTTTCTAGTACACTTTTTTTTTTAGTTTGTATAAACATGCAAACTAGAACAAGTCAATTATGAATTTGTTTCTTCATCAGATTTGGAGAAATTTAGCATTGCATTACTTGCTCAGCAATTGATGCTCTGCAGTGAATGGGTGCCGTCAGATTGAGAGTCCAAACAGCTGATAAAAAACATCACAATAATCCACACCACTTGTCGCTTCACAAGACTTTAATTGATGGACTGGAGTCGGGTGGATTTTTGTGATGTTTTTGCTTGGACTTCCATTCTTACAGCACCCATTTACTGCAGAGGATCTATTGGTGATCTTTTTTTTTTTGTGAACTATTCCTTTAAGACTTTTCCTTGAATTGCCAAACAAAAAGTGATAATTGCATTCCCACTTGGCCTTGTCCACAGTGTTCCCTTTCGATACTTCACTTCGTACTGTGTCGCTAGACGCTACGGGAAACTCCTTTTCTCCGATTTACTTAAGCCTTTTTTCAATCACAGCAGTGCATCTGCACTGCCATTGTTTCAGAAATGAACTAATGACGGCGCAGCAGAGCTGCGCGAGCCTATGGCGAAGCAGCGTGCCCGAGCCCGCCAAAATGGGCGGGGCATCTGGCTATATAAGCAGGTGCTCGGCATAGGATCACTGATTCATATCGACTGAAGCGACGACAGAGTAGTGCAGCATCATAGCACGGTTAGCTACGCAGTACTCGTTCCCATATCTCAGGGAACCGAGGTTACGTTAGTAACCGAGTATGTTCCCTTTCAATACTTCACTCGTACTGCGTCGCTAGACGCTGCGGGAATCTATTCAATCACACCGTGCTATGGTACATGAACGACTTATACGTAATTGTCCAGGGCGTCCAGAAGAACGTTACATAATTGTTCTTAGAGCTTCGCTCTGCCTCGGAACTAGATAGGGCCGAGAGCGTGCCGGAAGCTAAGCCCAGACGTGGGAACTTCAGTGGGTTTGAGACATAGTCAAACCAAGCAAGGATTAAATCCAGCCTTAGGGCGGGGTCTTTTTGCAAAAATCATTGTTTTATTTGTGAATGTGGATGTCTGAGGAAGGCTTTAAGAGCAAGCGAAATCCTCTGCCGGCTGCTATATTCTATATGATTGCACTAAAATTTGAGTTAAAAAATTAAAGTGCCATTGTTTAAAAAAACCCTGACGTTTCATAGACCTTCAGTTGTTATGCTTTCGAGTTTCATGCCATTTGTATGCATGTCATTTCACATGTTCACCTCCTAAATTAGTACACTACTTGTGCAGTCAAAATTCTATAATAGTACAATTTACTCAGGTCAATTACATTTTTTGTATGACATTATTTTTAAAATTATTGTACATAAATAGGTTAAATAAAACAAATGATTATTTCTGAGAACTTTTTGACTGCAGGCAGACATACATTATGGTACAAATTGCTCTAGAAAAATGCAATGAACTACAAGGCTGTAGAGAACAGTGCACTATTGCAGACTTATATCCTGAGGTTTTAATTCCATTATTTAAATATAGTCAGTCGTGAACTAAAGTGGGCCGGTCTAAGGCATGAAACTCCAGAGCTGAAAATGAGTCCCACTCCGGCCCTGTGTGTGTGTGTGTGTGTGTGTGTGTGTGTGTAAACATACTTGGTGATAACTACAATGAAGCAGGCCATAGCCAGAGACCCTTTTCGGGGTCAAGAGGAGGCAAAGAAATGGGCTAACTCATAGAGGTCGAGCCCGGCCTTACATAATCGTTCTTAGAGCTTCGCACAGCCTCGGAACTAGATAGGGCCGAGAGCGTGCCGGAAGCTAAGCCCAGACGTGGGAACTTCAGCGGGTTCGAAACATAGTCAAACCCAGCAAGGATTAAATCCAACCTTAGGGCGGGGATATGGTTCCTGGAGCGTTTGAGCTCAGAGAGACAGTTAAGCAGAAAGGACCTGAGCCTGCAAAGCAGGGACGTCCAGGTTGTAGAACCTGACAAAGGTGGACGGCGAGGACCTGACGGCCGCCGCACAAATTTCTGCAATGGACACACCACTGGACCATGCCCAGGATGAGGCCATGCCTCTCGTGGAATGTGCTCTGACCCCGATGGGGCATTGAAGGCCCAAGGAGGAGTATGCAAGAGCTATTGCGTCAACTATCCAACGGGATAGTCTTTGCTTTGTGACCGGAAGCCCCTTGGTGC
>NW_015547722.1:130372-132485 GCF_001515605.1 Sinocyclocheilus anshuiensis
TGTGCTCTGAATGGAGTAGAGAGCACCTTAGGTACGTAACCATGCCTAGGCTTCAGGACGACCTTGGAGTCGTTAGGCCCGAATTCAAGGCAGGAGGGGCTCACAGAGAGCGCCTGTAAATCTCCAACTCGCTTAACTGATGCCAAAGCTAATAGCAGAGCGGTCTTTAGTGACAGGGGTCGAATATCAGCAGATTGCAGCGGTTCAAAGGGGGTGCCTTTGAGCGCCCTCAGAACCGTAGACAGATCCCACGTAGGGACCGTATAAGGGCAAGGGGGGGTTCAACCTCCTAGACCCTTTCAAAAATCAAACAACGAGGTTGTTCCTGCCGACCGGTATCCCGTCTATAGGAGCATGAAAAGCTGCTATAGCCGCCACATAGACCTTAAGAGTGGAGGGGGTGCGACCCTTATCCAACAGCTCTTGAAGGAAGGACAATATCGAAGATATGTCACATGTGGATGGATCTTCACCGCGGTTTGTACACCAAGCGGTGAAAACCGACCATTTGAGGGCATAGAGGCGCCTTGTGGATGGGGCTCTAGCCTGAGAAATGGTATTTAAGACACCCTCTGGGAGGTTCATAGGCTCCCATCGAGAGGCCATAAGTGTAGGGCCCACAACTTGGGTTGGGGGTGCCATATCGTCATGTTCGCCTGAGAGAGGAGGTCCCGTCTCAGGGGAATGGGCCATGGAGCTGCCGTGAGCAGTGAGCAGCTCTCTGAGAACCATAGTTGGTTTCTCCAGAGCGGGGCCACTAGAAGAACCTTGTGCCTTTGGCCTTTGTTAACCTAAGGGATCAGGGCGATCGGGGGAAAAGCGTAAAGGAGAAGGCTGGGCCAATCGTGGGCCAGCGCATCCCTTTCCTTCGAAAAATAGATTGGGCAGTGAGAGTTGTCTTCTGAGGCGAAGAGGTCGACCTCTGCCTTCCCGAAGATCTCCCATATTCTCCGAACCGTCTGGGGGTGAAGCATCCACTCGCCAGAGGGGACGTTGCTCCTTCTCCGTATTTTCCGAGGTTGAAGCATCCACTCGCCAGAGGGGACGTTGCTCCGAGACAGCATGTCTTCTCCCTGGTCTCCCTGGTCGGGTATGTGCGCTGCTTTTAGGGAGCGCAAGTGGCAATGTGGCCACTCCAGTAGGCTCTTTGCCATCCTGAAGAGGCGTGGGGAGGAAAGGCCGCCCTGGTGATTTATGTAGGATACTACCGTCATGTTGTCCGATCGGACTAAGACATGGCATCCTTCTAGATGTGGTAGGAAGGACTGTAAGGCCTGCCATACTGCCAGCATTTCCAGGCAGTTGATGTGCAGCTTTGTCTCTTCGCTCGACCACGCGCCAAAGGCTGGTCTGCCATTGCACAGGGCTCCCCAGCCCGTGTTTGACGCATCTGTGAAGATG
Organism: Sinocyclocheilus anshuiensis; assembly: GCF_001515605.1. Taxonomy (NCBI): domain Eukaryota; kingdom Metazoa; phylum Chordata; class Actinopteri; order Cypriniformes; family Cyprinidae; genus Sinocyclocheilus; species Sinocyclocheilus anshuiensis. The sequence continues at coordinate 131,774 of NW_015547722.1, forward strand.
ACCTTCCTTTTGTGCATCATCCCCAGGGGTACACCCTGTTTGAACCATGAAGGGTCCTTCCAAGGGGCAAGGGCTGCGATGCAGGCTTGATCCACCTTGATACGAAGGCGTCCATGACGCCAAGCTCGGGATGGAACCAGGGGTTTCAGCCAGCGTTGAAGAGGCCGCATGCGAAGGAGGCCTAACTACAGTACTGGCGATGCAGAGGCCATAAGGCCCAGCATCCTCTGAAACACTCTGAGAGGAAGGGACGCGCCAATCGTGAAGGCGGTCGTCAGCCGCTGTATAGCCAGGACACGTTCCGGCGAGGCTACAGCTCTCATTTGGGTTGAGTCGAAGACAGCCCCCAGAAATGAGATTCGTTGGCTGGGAATCATTGAGCTTTTGGCGTAATTGACCCTGAGCCCCAAGCACTCTAAGTGGTTGAGGAGGGAGGATCTGTGGGCTATCAGCTCGGCCTCTGACTGGGCTAAGACAAGCCAGTCGTCGAGGTAATTCAGAATGCGGATTCCCATCTGTCTCAGAGGGGAGAGAGCCGCATCTATGCACTTCATAAAAGTGCGTGGGGCTAGAGACAGCCCAAACGGCAAGACCGTATATTGATATGCCACTCCCTCGAAGGCGAATCTCAAGAAGCACCTGTGATGGGGGGCTATCTGAATGTGAAAGTAAGCGTCTTTCAGATCCAGAGAGAAGAACCAGTCCCCTGGGC
>NW_015547722.1:134771-138277 GCF_001515605.1 Sinocyclocheilus anshuiensis
AGTATGTTCCCTTTCAATAATTCACTCGTACTGCGTCGCTAGATGCTGCGGGAATCTATTCAATCACACCGTGCTATGGTACATGAACGACTTATACGTAATTGTCCAGGGCGTCCAGAAGAACGTTACATAATCGTTCTTAGAGCTTCGCTCTGCCTCGGAACTAGATAGGGCCGAGAGCGTGCCGGAAGCTAAGCCCAGACGTGGGAACTTCAGTGGGTTTGAGACATAGTCAAACCCAGCAAGGATTAAATCCAGCCTTAGGGCGGGGATATGGTTCCTGGAGCGTTTTGAGCTCAGAGAGACAGTTAAGCAGAAAGGACCTGAGCCTGCAAAGCAGGGACGTCTAGGTTGTAGAACCTGACAAAGGTGGACGGCGAGGACCAGCCGGCCGCCGCACAAATTTCTGCAATGGACACACCACTGGACCATGCCCAGGATGAGGCCATGCCTCTCGTGGAATGTGCTCTGACCCCGATGGGGCATTGAAGGCCCAAGGAGGAGTATGCAAGAGCTATTGCATCAACTATCCAGCGGGATAGTCTTTGCTTTGTGACTGGAAGCCCCTTGGTGCGGCCACCAAAGCATACAAAGAGCTGCTCCGACTGCCTAAAGGAGGCGGAGCGGTCAATGTAGATTATTAACGCCCTGACAGGACAGAGCAGATTTAGCTCCTGGTCCTCCTGCAAGGGGGGGAGCGCAGAGAGCGTGATTACAACAGCTCTTGAAGGAAGGACAATATCGAAGATATGCCACATGTGGATGGATCTTCACCGTGGTTTGTGCACCAAGCGGTGAAGGCCGACCATTTGAGAGCATAGAGGCGCCTTGTGGACGGGGCTCTAGCCTGAGAAATGGTATTTAAGACACCCTCTGGGAGGTTCATAGGTTCCCATCGAGAGGCCATAAGTGTAGGGCCCACAACTTGGGTTGGGGGTGCCATATCGTCATGTTCGCCTGAGAGAGGAGGTCCCGTCTCAGGGGAATGGGCCATGGAGCTGCCGTGAGCAGCTGAGACATCTCTGAGAACCATAGTTGGTTTCTCCAGAGCGGGGCCACTAGAAGAACCTTGTGCCTTTGTTCCCTGATTCGCCTGATAACCTGAGGGATCAGGGCGATCGGGGGAAAAGCGTAAAGGAGAAGGCTGGGCCAATCGTGGGCCAGCGCATCCCTTTCCTTCGAAAAATAGATTGGGCAGTGAGAGTTGTCTTCTGAGGTGAAGAGGTCAACCTCTGCCTTCCCGAAGATCTTTCATATTTTCCGAACCGTCTGGGGTTGAAGCATCCACTCGCCAGAGGGGACGTTGCTCCGAGACAGCATGTCTTCTCCCTGGTTCAGTTTGCCCGGTATGTGCGCTGCTTTTAGGGAGCGCAAGTGGCAATGTGCCCACTCCAGTAGGCTCTTTGCCATCCTGAAGAGGCGTGGGGAGGAAAGGCCGCCCTGGCGATTTATGTAGGATACTACCGTCATGTTGTCCAATCGGACTAAGACATGGCATCCTTCTAGATGTGGTAGGAAGGATTGTAAGGCCTGCCATACTGCCAGCATTTCCAGTCAGTTGATGTGCAGCTTTGTCTCTTTGCTCGACCACGCGCCAAAGGCTGGTCTGCCATCGCACAGGGCTCCCCAGCCGGTATTTGACGCATCTGTGAAGATGACCTTCCTTTTGTGCGTCTTCCCTAGGGGTACACCCTGTTTGAACCACGAATGGTCTTTCCACAGGGCAAGGGCTGCTGATGCAGGCTTGATCCACCTTGATACGAAGGCGTCCGTGACGCCAAGCTCGGGATGGAACCAGGGGTTTCAGCCAGTGTTGAAGAGGCTGCATGCGAAGGTGGCCTAACTGCAGTACTGGCGATGCAGAGGTCATAAGGCCCAGCATTCTCTGAAACACTCTGAGAGGAAAGGCCAATCGTGAAGGCGGTCATCAGCCGCTGTATAGCCAGGACATGTTCCGGTGAGGCTACAGCTCTCATTTGGGTTGAGTTGAAGACAGCCCCCAGAAATTAGATTCATTGGCTGGGAATCATCGAGCTTTTGGCATAATTGACCCTGAGCCCCAAGCACTCTAAGTGGTTGAGGAGGGAGGATCTGTGGGCTATCAGCTCGGCCTCTGACTGGGCTAAGACAAGCCAGTCATCGAGGTAATTCAGAATGCGGATTCCCATCTGTCTCAGAGGGGAGAGAGCCGCATCTATGCACTTCATAAAAGTGCGTGGGGCTAGAGACAGCCCAAACGGCAAGACCGTATATTGATATGCCACTCCCTCGAAGGCGAATCTCAAGAAGCGCAGTTTAGGAAGTAGCGGCTGTAAAAGCCTGACTCGCTCTAAGCTGGCGTGACGATTTCTATGGCCCGTTTCGCCAGCAGCACAGCCACCTCGGAACGAAGAACGCGAGCGTTCGTGTTCCCTACTAAGGTGGGGATCACACCGCAGACACGCGGGGGTTCTCGAGTGAATTGGAGTAGATAACCTCATTTGATAATCCCGGCAGGAAGTGTCGCATGGCTTGGGACGACTTCTGTGCAGCCGTGAAAAGCTCGGCGAACCCTTCCACAGCAGGTCCGAAAAGGCCATTTGGGGAGACTGGGGAGTCAAGGAAGATGGTTTTGATCTCTGTCAAATTCAGCCACAAGTGGCGTTCCAGCACCACCAGGCTGGCCATCGACCTCCCAATGGCCTGTGCAGTCGTCTTTGTGGCGCGCAGGGCCAAATCGGTGGCGCCACTCATCCATGGCGCAAATGAGCTTCACCTGGTACACTTGGAGCACCGCCATAGATTGTAACGCAGACGCAGCCTGGCCCGCCGAGGTGTAAGCACGACCAGCGAGGGCTGAAGTCGTTCGGCAGGGCTTCGAGGGATGAGCGGCCTTTGCCTTTTTGCCTTCCATCCGATGGCAGCGGGGGGGCAGAGGTGTGCAGCCATCGCTTCGTCCAGAGGAGGCAGCTTATCGTAGCCCTTCTGTGCAGCGCTGTCGAACGTAGTGAGGGCGGGAGAGACAGAGAAGCGTAAACGAGCTGAGTAGGGGGCGCGCCACGACTTCGTCAACTCGTCGTGAACCTCTGGGAAGAAGGGCGCAGCTCACTGAGGAGGGGTCTGGTGGCGTACCGGCAGAAACCACTCGTCTAGGCGGCTGCGAGTGGGCTCTTCAGGTGAAGACCACTCCAATCCAAGCTCCTCGACGGCTTTTGATAGGACACGGATGAGCTCGGTGTCCGTACCAACCCTGGCGTCGATCGGCTCCGCAGACGGCAAGGAGGCGGGGTCAGCAATGGAGTCCGACCAATCCTCAGCATCCGAGGCCACTAGGGACATACTGTCATCAAGCGGCTCGTCATCCGATCCCCCAAACGAGACCAGGTCACTCGCGATGGCAGAGGGGCGCTGGTTTGGATGGCAGAATGAGACGGGGGAAACCTTTCTTTGTGGAGAGAGTGAGGTAAGTGGGCCTTGAGCCGACGTAAGCTCACTCATATCCGAGTGCTGTGATCCTTTACCTCGCT
>NW_015547722.1:138558-139221 GCF_001515605.1 Sinocyclocheilus anshuiensis
ATGCTCTCGCAGTGGGAGCATGACGTCTCAGTGAGCGCGGCTTCTGCCAGACATCGCACGCATTCACTGTGCCTGTCATCAGCGTGCAGTGGTGTGTCCTGCACGAGCCACAGCCGTGGCGCGACATTTGCAACAACATCGCAGGAAATTTGCTCATAAATTTGCTCTTTTTGTTACCACAAGTAGGAAAGCATCAACACAGGCGCTCTGCAGGCCAGAATGAGACGGGGGAAACCTTTCTTTGTGGAGAGAGTGAGGTAAGTGGGCCTTGAGCCGACGTAAGCTCACTCATATCCGAGTGCTGTGATCCTTTACCCCGCTGTTTTTTCCTCACAGGTTCCTGGGAGGAAGGAAACGGGGGCGCGAGGGCCGGGGGCGCTTTCTGAGCGAGCTGATCTTGCTGCTGCAGAACGGCGACTGGATCAGCTTGCAGGCGAAGGCTTCAAATCTCGTAGAATCAGCGAAGAGCAGAGATGTCGTCACTGAAGGAGAAAGAATCAGTGATCCTATGCCGAGCACCTGCTTATATAGCCAGATGCCCCGCCCATTTTGGCGGGCTCGGGCACGCTGCTTCGCCATAGGCTCGCGCAGCTCCGCTGCGCCGTCATTGGTTCATTTCTGAAACAATGGCAGTGCAGATGCACTGCTGTGATTGAAAAAAAG
>NW_015547722.1:139624-144656 GCF_001515605.1 Sinocyclocheilus anshuiensis
TGAGTAGGGGGCGCGCCACGACTTCGTCAGCTCGTCGTGAACCTCTGGGAAGAAGGGCGCAGCTCGCTGAGGAGGGTTCTGGAGGCGTCCCAGCAGAAACCACTCGTCTAGGCGGCTGCGAGTGGGCTCTTCAGGCGAAGACCACTCCAATCCGAGCTCCTCGACGGCTTTTGATAGGACACGGATGAGCTCGGTGTCCGTACCAACCCTGGCGTCGATTGGCTCCGCGGACGGCAAGGGGGCGGGGTCAGCAATGGAGCCCGACCAATCCTCAGCATCCGAGGCCGCTAGGGACATGCTGTCATCAAGCGGCTCGTCATCCGATCCCCCAAACGAGACCAGGTCACTCGCGATGGCAGAGGGGCGCTGGTTTGGATGGCAGAATGAGACGGGGGAAACCTTTCTTTGTGGAGAGAGTGAGGTAAGTGGGCCTTGAGCCGACGTAAGCTCACTCATATCCGAGTGCTGTGATCCTTTACCCCGCTGTTTTTTCCTCACAGGTTCCTGGGAGGAAGGAAACGTGGGGGCGCGAGGGGCGGGGGTGCTTTCTGAAAAGAAAGCTATCTGCGAGTACAAAGAGACGAGACTCATGCTCTCGCAGTGGGAGCATGACGTCTCAGTGAGCGCAGCATCTGCGTGTAAATTTGCTCTTTTTGTTACCACAAGTAGGAAAGCATCAACACAGGCGCTCTGCAGGCGGCTCGTGAGCGAAGCGCTGCCTTGAGAGCGACGCGGGAACAGAGCTGCATGAAGCTGCGATCTGATCCGGTGCTGCAAAGCGGCACGCTGATCAGTGCTGCTTGAGAGCGGCGAGCTGCAAGCGGTGAGCAGAGAGCAGAGGCGGCGAGCTGATCTTGCTGCTCCAGAACGGCGGCTGGATCAGCTTGCAGGGCAGCTCAGCTGCGCCGTCATTGGTTCATTTCTGAAACAATGGCAGTGCAGATGTGATTGAAAAAAAAAAGGCTTCAGTAATCGGAGAAAAGGAGTTTCCCGCAGCGTCTAGCGATGCAGTACGAGTGAAGTATCGAAAGGGAACGTTGTTGCGTAAACGACTGGTTTTTCACTATACATGATATTCGAATGATATGAAAGACCTCCTCATTCCGAACAACTTTGCCTCTAGAACCACTACTGTCAATCAAATCATTTGTCAAATGATTGAGATGTAAAAAAAAAAAAACTTTTGCAAACTAGTACTAGGTTATTCTGGGAAAAGACACTGCAGTACAATTCTCTGAAATCTCTAGGACAAAAATAATCAAAAAATGTAGAAATTTACCCTTTGGGAAGCTAAAACCGGGTTGTTTAGAAAAGGGGCCTGTCCAAATGTAACTAAACAAAAACTAAAAAAACACATGCGACAATTAAGTGATTCTAAACAAGCATGCAAAGTTTTAGGAAGATCGGACCACAGCTGCCTTGTGCTATAACAGTCATACATGTTTAAAAAAAACATATTTCTATTGTAAATTACCTGGATTTGCCAAAAATGCTTTTTTAAGTCATTGATTTAGGTGGATACAGACTTGCTAAATAATGTAATGTGTTTTTTTCATATGTGCTTAAATGCCTTAAAGTGCTTGAACCCTGGTAATCGCTGCTTGCAGCTATATTTTCTCTTGCTATTACCGAGAGAGAGGGGAGGCATGGCATTAAAGTGAGATTATCCGTTAGCTGCTCAGTTAAGATCAGTGCTGTCGAAACTATGTATCAGATTGGGAAAAGATATAGATTTCTCTGATGGACACACCAGTACAGTCAGTTCCAGGCTGTCTACTCCTGGTGAAAGTGATATATATATATATATATATATTTTTTTTGTTTGTTTGTTTTTTTGAAGTATTTAAACATAAGCAATAAGATTACTTGTGATTAACCACCATGTACGCGAACACTTCCTTGGTCACAAAGTGATATTTACATAATCTGTTGGAGGTGGATAAATGCCTCCAGCTTCATAAAGAGGTACAGGGCTGTGATCAACACTTTGCTCCAGCTTTGTATGACCAAAGATATACAGTAGGGTCTGGACCTCCCATGGCATTAGCACCCTCTGAAAAGATTTTATAAAACGCTCTCCAATAAACCATGTTGGACCTCACAAAGACTGAACAGTTGCCACAGCTAATATAATACATCCACTGCATTCGCAGACAAACCTTAAATTTAGACACCTTAATTGTCTTTATTTGCTTAGAAGCACTAACTTGAACTGTTCATAGACGCTCAAATTATTAGCTTTCTGTGCATAGAAGCTTCAACGTGACTTGCAAATAAAATGTCTAATACATTAAGAACTGTCTTTCTGTATTGTAAATAAGTTTTCATTTCACATGTAAGAAGCATTCAAGAACAGGTTTCGTGGCATTAGTTGCAAAAAACAAACTCTCTTAAGGAAAGAAGTTTTAGGCTGATGATACACGGGGCAACTTTTTGAGCAATGTTGCCGTCAACAGGCATCCAGGTGAGACACAGGGCCCACGACCGATCTGAAATATCCAGATAGAAATTTGTTACCCATTCTGAGTGGGAGAGTGCCCAAGCAAATGGTGTTTTCTTTCCATGCCACTGCTCATCCTGTAGATTGCCCTATGCATGCATATAGTTCTCTCAGCTGAAAATAATCTTTATGCATTTATGCACATGATGTCAACATGAACACAATGTAACTTAATTATAGCTGTCAAAAAAGCTGTAAAAGTTTAATCTAAACTGTGATTTAAAGAAGGACAATTTACAGATCAAATTGGATGAGAAGAGACTGTATCTTCAGGCTGAATTTCTTGACTTTTTATTTTTTTTATTTTGAAAAGTGAAGGCTATTGAGTATGTATGCAAATTCAGGCCATTATAAAGTAGCACATTAATATTTCTGACCCCTCTGCCAGTTCTGAGTCTATTCACTGTAGGTGTTGAATTCTGGCCTTTCGCAAGTGTCCTGTGCTGACTCTGAGACCGGTTAAAATATTATCAAATGTTTTGAAACCTGGACCATACACATATTCATAACCACAAACTGACAGCTAAAACTACATAATTAAGTTGAATGACATTTTGTACCACAAGGTTATGTCTCAATTAAGTTTATTAAACACTGGCACAATATACACATTCAAGAGCATCTCCAAAACATGACAACAGATCACCTTTTATAAGCCATGGGCCATCAACATAAAACATTATTTATGAGAGCTATTTGTGCAAATGATTCACTACAATAATAGTACACAAAGAAAAACATTATGTGAGAATGTTTCTGGTACTCTTTTTTTCTCTACTATTTAAATACAGCGCACAACATATTTTCCTTTAAAACAAAGTCGAAATTTCAATATTATGTGGTCAAAAAACCATGTCAGTTCTCACAACAATACACAGAAACATCTATGGACACACACCAGACCACAGAACTATGTGGGAAACAGCAGAGAAACTGAATGCAAACATATATGCACACCACCAATAAATAATATTACATTTTAATATTTAATCTAATACACAGCAAAAAAATTATCTTTTCATATTTACAGTTATAGCACACGAAACATTAAGCTGTCTGTTAATAGATATTTACCTTATATCATTAATTTATAATGTAAAGTGTACAGTTCACATTAAATGGTGCCTCAGTTTGCAAATACAATAAGGTTGTTCTAGAGCTGCAAAAAAAAAAAGTCCACAGAAGACTCAAGAATGAATCTCACAAAACTTGTCAAAGACATGCTCAGGAAATTATATTTTGCATAAAAAAGAAGGTTAAAGTTTTACACTGTAAGATGAAATGTTATTTAAATAGTAAAGTATTTATGCACTACATCTAACATATGCGCTTGATTTAAAAAGCTTTGTATTACAGTAATTTAGGGGAGCTAAATTACTGTAATGCCACAATAATGCCACATAATGCATGCACATAATGCCACATAATGCACATAATGCAATAATGCCACAATGCAAACAAATCTTAACCATCCAAAAAAAATTATCCTTTTTTATGCAAAATATATATTTCCTTTTTTGTTCTAATATGATCTGGACATGTATTCCTGAGATTCATCCATAAATATGCATATTAAAGGAATGATTATCACAAAAAAATCCAACAGCACCCCGATGACATGTAATAACAAGAAATGAATAATCCAATCAATAACCAAAGTAAACACTAGTGCTGTGAGGACGAGAAAGGAAACTGGCTCTGCGTCTTTTACTCCATCTGGGGAACAGAGATGGCAGGACCCTTGGGGTCATCGAAGCGGTCCATGGTGCGCAGCTGCATGATCATGTGCAGGCCGTAAGTGAGAACCAGCACCATGAGAAGAGATGTGACGAGCCCCATCCAGATACCAGGAGTGAAGAAACTAGCACAGTCACTGGCGTAAGAGAAATCCTTCCCAGCCACATTAAAGCCCTGGATCTGTCACATGAGAGAGATTCCTGCTTAAATACCATTCCTGGGTTTCATCTCACTTTCATTTTGTTAAGTAAAATATGGTATTTAATGGAAATCAATGTAAGATGGAACCTGATTTTAACTATCAGGATTTAATTTGGGTTGTGAAATTTTGGCTATTACATTATGGGGTAATATTTGTCATTTAAAGGGGTCATATGACGTTGCTAAAAATAACATTATTTTGTGTATTTGGTGTAATGAAATGTGTTTATGCGGTTTAAGGTTAAAAAAACACATTAATTTCCACATACTGTACATTATTGTTTCTCCTCTATGCCCCCGCCTTTCTGAAACGCGTCAATTTTTACAAAGTTCATCGGTCTGAAAAGCGAGGTGTGCTGTGATTGGCCAGCTATCCAGTGTGTTGTGATTGGCCGAATACCTCAAGCGTGTGACGGAAATGTTACGGCCCTACCATATTTTGATGCCTTGTCCCGGCCGGAGCGACGAGACAAAAAGTCACACACCGCTGCCTTGAGTGAGCCGCGGCCTAGAGAGAGCAGAGGCCGGCTTGAGTGAGCAGAGGCGGCAGGCTTGAGAACGGAGCGGCCGGCGGATTCGACGAAGGAGCGTCCG
>NW_015547722.1:144780-150191 GCF_001515605.1 Sinocyclocheilus anshuiensis
AAGAGAAAGGAAAATTTGAAATCGCATCATATGACCCCTTTAATATAGCAAATGTTTATTATAGACTTTAAACCATGGGAACCATGAAGTAGTTGTCTTTGGTTTCATTGTTTTAGAACCTACCTGGAAGTCATGTAAAGAGATCTGCCAGTCGTTGGCGTTGTCCTTGTCTGAGTGAGGTGACAGCTGAGGGTAGCGGGAACTGCTCACGGACTCGCAGCGGTACGAGTATTCGGCTGGGGCATAGATGTAACGGCTGCCATTGAACGTGGCAGTTTTCCCATCATACTCCAGATGAACCAGATCTGCGTGCACATGTAAATGCGAAAATTAAACGCTTACATGAGCTTAAAAGAATGGTAATTCAGGATGTCTTCGTAGTTCAAAACCAACCTGTATTTCAAGAGAAAATTGTGGTTCATGAACTGCCAACATATACATTTATACGATAATAGCATAGCACTTTAATTGTCTAATACACTGTTGTCTTGCCATGCTGCCTACTGTATACTGAACACATCAAAGTGCAAGTTTCAAATCCGTTTGTCCTGTGGTTATAAGTTTTGCAGGTCCATGAAGAATGGGAGTAACAGAAAGGAGCACAGATTCACTGTCGGAGCATCATTGAGTCACTCATCCAGTGTAGACACAGTGTAACCCCTTCTGTCTCCAAAATTAAACCCTATACCAGGGGTTCTCAAAGTTTACATTCAAAGGTCCCAATCTGAATTATCATCAATGTCAAAAAGGTCCGAAATAATCGTTATTACAAAACTTGTTTTTAATAAACATAGATTATAACTTTATATAACAATTCAACTTTATATATGCTTAATTATCATATTCATGAAGTTATCAGGTCGTACTCGTGTTTACAAATATTAACCATGGTTTTACTACAAATAAAACAAAAAAAAAAAACATGGTTACTAGAGTTAAACCATGGTAACCACAAATAAACCATGGTCTTGCTACACTAACCATAGTTTAACCATGGTATTTGTAGTAAAACTGTGGTTATACAAAGTCTAATCAATATGCCAAAAAAACATGGTTACTACACTTTTACTATAATAAAACCATGGTTATTTTAACTCTCTGAACTGTAACAGTAGGCTACAGCATTTAATACAACTAATGCCCAATAAAGCCGTTCTCGTTTACAAATTTTCTGTTTCTGAAATAGTACTTCAGTGTAACTTGCAGTCACTTCAACTGAATTACTAAAATCTTGAATTAGAACCGCTGTTATACAGCAGTGAATATTACTTTATTATATATATCATGCAGCACAAACGTCCGTCTGTGTAACAAACCATGTGCATATTTACAGACGAACTACATTCATGTTCATATGCCCAGACAGTCAACAGTGAGAGGTTTTTGGAAATGCTGTTTTGTACTCCTTCATTCACAAGTCTGCTGTGGTTCGGTCCATTGAATGTCAAGAAAGACGAGCTGCGAAGCCGCTGACATCCGGACCGGAGTCCAGACATTGAGAAGGGCTGCCCTATACCCTCATTTACTATTCCCTACATTATTCCACTGATATAGTCTACTAAATGAGTAAATGGAAACAAGTGAATCTGAACAAGCCATCTTCTGACACAAAGAGGGAATGGACTGCTTGCACTAAACTAGCGAGCCGTACTATTTGAAAAAGGATGCAAATCGAAAAAATTGTATACGCATTTCTTTTTTAATGATTCTGAATCTAAATTATACATTAAAATGTTTAAATCAAAATTAAAAAATAAGAATAAAAATTAAATTAAAAAAAATTTAAAAAATACTATTTGTTTTTGCATATGCACAAGTGCACGTGTGTGCACTAGACACAGGACGCTCACCGCAAGCAGGTGTGCGTGATTTGCGCAAGCGGTTTAATGCACTTGAACCTCTAAATTTGCAATTGCATCTTATGCATCTTAATAAATCTAAACACAGTCAGTTATGTCTTAAGGACAGGACAAAACATCTGATACATGCAAACAGATCTTTGCATTAGTGTGAATGAATGCATTCAATTATGATAAGAATTATTACTGCCAGAATCAGAATCAGATCATGAGGTGCCAAACAGTGTATGATACAAGAGTATACAGAGCGATTTAAAACATAGCCCCCTTCTTTGCTCGACTGTGAATGGTCCAAACCCTGAAGGCCAACCTCCACAGGTCAGATTTTCTATGAAGGGTCCACACGCACTCTACTGAATCACAATGATCAACATGACAGAGTATGTTTACATATCAATGGCTATTTAGTATGGAGGGGCACTGTTACTATTTTCACATGGATGGCCAATCATAAAGCAGTAATAGTCTTAAAGTTTATAGTCATTTCATCTAATTCTCAAAAATGGGTGGAAAATTGGCATGATGATGATAATGACTAACCTAAAACTAGCATTAGAAGTGGTTTTTAGGGGACAAATAAAATCCTGAAGAAAATGTTCACTTTAACATAAACCTCACATGCAGTTGAGCACTATTTACCGGGAGTGCGTCTCATTGCACGATGATCCAGACAGGTTGGGTTCCACACCTTCACCGAAGGTTTTGGGGGCAAGGTCATGCCTCTCCCACTTTCCTGAGCGATACTGGCTGACCACCAGCTTCTCCGCCCACAAGAGGATGCAGGTGGAGCCCTTCTCCTTAAACTCCAAAGGTGGGTTCGTAGCGGTAGGCTCCTCACGACGGGACTGCAGTAGGGATCGTGACCAGACTGAGTGCACAGCTGGAGACGCCTCCTCTATCACCTGAGACAAACACAAGCCACCTTAAACTCCTACATCGGTTTGATATAATCACACAACCTCCCATTGAAAATGTAAAGCAGTGGGGCAACTTGCCTAATTAATATATTAAACCTGTGAAAACTTATTTGGTAGTCTTGTGTTGACAAATTAATCTCTTTTGAATTCGAAACTGTCCATTTTACGTGGGCACATTTTCGAATGTGACTCATCCAACCAGATATTACAGAGGGAACTATTCCTTTTAAATTATTAGTTTTATGTTTTAGTTTTTTGTTTTCTACTTTATGTTGCGTGTTAAGCTTTAAATTGTTTGTTTACGTTACATTATTAAGATCCAAATAAAAAAAAAAAAAATCATCAACTGAGACAAAGTAACTTACATGAAAAGTATTTAATTAAACTAAATAATTTACAATATATGTTATTTAGCATATAAACCATTTTCGGTTGAATTTCCAGTAAAATTTAAATCACTTCAATGTATATCGTTACACTCATATAAAATCACTCATATTTCAATTTTGGTTTGATTTTGGTCACACTAGCCACCCCTACCTGAAGGTGTGTACGTGCATACAGGATAGTTGCAGAGAAGTCTTACCCTTGAGGGCCAAAGTGCAGTAAACACTGCAGTATACGGCACAGACTGAGCTTTCATGATGCTCAGCACCTGACCAATCACCTCATCTACAGCAAACAACATAATGCCATTCATTTGCAGGAAAACACTTCATTGTATTAGTATCTTGGCTTGTTTTACAATAATAATAATTGTTAGAGCACAAGGCTTTTGATACTTGGTGATGTTTGAATATGACACGTACCGTTTCCGCTGAGCACTTCTTTAGTAGACATCATATCGGCCCTGCAAGAAAAAGACATCTTACAGTCCTCATAAGATCAAGAGTTCCTTTTCAGGTTTTAAGAAGGTCCCAAAAGTAAGGGATTTTCATCTATTCACCCTGTATTACTTTATGTGTTTCCAAATTCAAAATGAGATTTTATAAAAAGAAATGCTCACCCGACAAATGGAAAACAATGGCTGTGTTCAATTGCATACTATACTACCGTCACTTTAAATTTCTGTCACATGGTGAAGAAAATTCTAAAAGACAGAAAATAAAATTCCGTTCTTGGATTTTTCAGCCCTGCCTCTCTCATCCTTTTTACTATGTGGATTTCAAAAGACACTTTATCTCTATTTCTACCATTCACTCACTATATCCAAGATAATTATCCATGGTAACATACACACTGGCTACAATTAATGGTTTTATTATTTTTTTTATCATTCATTATTATTTCATGCGTTTAATCTCATGTCACTGCTGTAATAATTTCTGTCACAATGCATATCCTATTGCCTTAAAATATAGTTAGATCCCAAAAATATCCCACATAGTTTGCTCTTCTAACTGTGCTTATTTGCATCATTGGTTGCAGAAGGTGGTAACAGATGAGAAATCTAGTTATATCTTCTTCATGCATTTCAGCATTTACAGCATAAAAGACTTTGTAAATAAACTTTATTTAATAAATATGTAAAAGAACCAAAGTTTTTGGAGAAGATAACTGGATGGCACTCACTGAACAGCATTAATGAGGTCATGTGACAACGCAGCATAGTACAATTTGAAACAATATCAAATTGCATAATGTATCAGTTCATATACTATTTAAAGTAAATCTGTAGTCAGTGTACAGTATTGATTTCATTCTGAACTCCAGCCAGTGTCAGAGATTTGATTACCCGCCGCTGTAAGGGAGGCGGAAGACCAGCAAGGCAGCAACAGAAGCATTGAGGCGGAGTTGAGCAAGCGTGTCTGGGTTCATGTAGAGAGGAGCCGCATCAATCTGGTTCTGGAGCAGTGTAGAAACCAAAGCAGTGGCAGACGATGATACCGATGGCAACCATAAGGAGGAGGAGGACAGCAGAGCCGCCTGCGAACATGCCACAGTCATACATCAACAAAACCTGAGAGCTGCTTTTGAATCTTTGAGCTAACAAGCGAAACAAGTGATTTCAACTGAAATTACTGAGAAAACAAAAACTGAAATCTCAGTTAATACCAACAAACAACTTCGTTTAAGTCGACTAAAGTCAAAAACATAAGAAGTAATAAATATCATAAATAGTGATAGATGGAAAAGACATCAACATACCTCAAGATTTTGGAAGACACTATCCTGTTTGTTTCCAAAGACTCCTCCATACAATGTGAAGTCATCAACACTCAACTGAATGAAACACAGAGAATTCAGCCAATAAGATTAGCACTACCTCAACTAGCAATACAGATTGTTGTCTTCAATAAAACCCATCAGGAACATTTAGAAATGTGTATCTATTAGAGATATTGTGAAATTATAGTATCTCTCTATCTCTCTCGATGTCTGTCTCTCTGGCCTCATTTACAACTAGTATTAATGTATTCTGTAATGTGAGTTAAACACAAGTGGACAAAGCAAACCGTATATGCTTAGAATGTTTTTTTCTCGTTTTATTTTCTTCCTTTTGTTTTCATTTAATTTTGTCTTTTATCAACAGGCGACACACTGACACATTGATGATATGTATGCAAAATCTGTCAAGAAATGTATTATATATATATATATATATATATATATATATATATATATCTATAGTCAT
>NW_015547722.1:150310-172099 GCF_001515605.1 Sinocyclocheilus anshuiensis
TACCTATAGTCATCCAATACTGTGGGAATGACAAAACAGTAATGTGCAGCAAAAAGCAGTTGAGCTGCACAAATCAGGAAATAATTTCCTATTGGCACACTAAAGCAAACAATATAAATCTGTTTGTTATGAATAGTGCATACTTTATCCTGCAGGAAGAGCAGCAGATTATGCGGTGCAGTGCTCAGCGCTGTGTTCAGGTGTGACTCCAGCTCCTCCACAGACACAGTGTGACCCGCTGATGGAGCATTCACAGGAGACAAGGCAAGCCTACACACAAGACATTATAAGAGCACAGGTCTAGAAAAACACATACGTGACCCTGGTCCACAAAACCAGTCAGAAGGGTCAATTTTATTAAATTAAATTAGCTCTCCATTGATGTATGGTTTGTTAGGATAGGACAATATTTGGCCGAGATACAACTATTTGAACATCTGGAATCTGAGTGTGAAAAAAAAAATCGAAATATTGAGAAAATTGCCTTTAAAGTTGTCCAAATGAAGTTCTTAGCAATGCATATTACTAATCAAAAATTTAGTTTTTATATATTTACGGTAGGAAATTTACTAAATGTATTAATGGAACATGATCTTTACTTAATATCCTAATGATTTTTGGCATAATGTATTTTTGGTTATTGCTACAAATATCCGCGTGCTACTTATGACTGGTTTTGTGGTCCAGGGTCACATATCACGATCATAATGACAAAACTACACAATGAGCATCAGCAGGAGTGTAACTTTGACAAACACAAAAACCGGATTAACGCAGATTCGAGTAAACTGTCTAGACATCCATGACGGCCAAAATGTTTACTAGCTTTAAGACAGCCATCACCGCTTAACACTGCTATCTGGAGTCTAATGTAAGCACACTGAAGCTTGTAGATGCGTATATTGTTCGATTACTAAACGTGTGTGGTTTATCAGAGAATGTAACTGTTTAAAGCTCATATTGAAGTGTTTACACGGGTTTTCAGTACTGGACAGCGACCGTGTCATCCAGCTAGCAAACCGCTAAAGCTAACTCTCGCCCTCCAGTCTCCCGAACTACACTCATATATTGTCGGTCTTTACCCGTCGCTCGCCCAGGCGACCAGAGGGACTTGCTCGTCGCTTTTTGCTGCTGCGATCACACACAGAAGAAAAAGCGAAATCATCCCGGTGTTACCGGAGACCGTCCTCAAAGCAGCCATCTTCCGCGCAGATGAGGCGTGACGTCATAACCGGCCATCTTCAGCGGGCTCGATCAATGACGTATAAAGGGTATAAATGTAGCAAAACAGGACTAGCCTACATTAAGGTTACAAACGCTGCCAAATTATACTGTAATTTCAGTTTAAAAATACCTTAACTTTTTATAAATGATGTTCATACTTTGGATTCTAATTGTACTAAGTTTTTGAGAAATTTTCTCATTAGCCTACTAGCAAAAATGTTGTTATTAAAGCTAAGGCAAAATGGTTAGCACTTTACCCAAACATTACTTTTTTTTTTAGGCATGGACTGTGCCAAATACATTTTTGTTTAACAATAAAGTTAAAGGAATGCATTTTAAAATTCATTCATCATTATTACCCTTGTAATAAGTATATAAGTCAATTTAACCATATTTCTCCACTCTGCTCTTTCTGCCAAGAGGAAGGAGAATCTATTTCACATTTACTCTATTTCTGTTATTATTCTAAACAATTCTGGCTTCAAATATCAGCTTCCCTACTTCTTGTGTTCCACCAGCTCTGTAGTAGCCTATTTCCATCAGTAAGGTTCTTTTCCATTCTGATATTTATGATAATAAGGAGTTGGATGATGTCTTAAACTTCATATGTATGATGGGTAAATACCATATCCACAAAGCTAGATACCTCCAATTTAAACCCAGCTGCAAAATATTGACTTCTGATCTACATTTATTATTGTCATCACTTCAAAAATCTCCTCCAATAAAAAGCTCTGAAGACATCTCGTATTATAGAATGGTAAAGTAGTAAATTGTATCGTATTTTTCTCTCTCTTCTGTATTCCCCCATATGTTCTGTTCTTTGGTCTATATTATTTGTATCTTTTGTACTGAATTATACTTCTGAAATAAAAAAAAGAAAGAAAAGAAAATAACGAATAAAGCTGTTCTGTACTGTTTGTTGTGCTTTCGTTCTATAATGTATTTATCGATAGGTTCACAGAGGAAAAAAAAATACACACACACACACACACACACACACACACACATCTAAATATATATATATTCCCTAAACAGCTTAAAACTGATTTTCTTTTCTTTCAGGAATCTGTTTCGTTCTGTAACTGATTACTATGTGAACATTTAAAGGTCACAAATGGTGTAGCCTAGACCTACTCATCATAGCTCTGACAGGTTTGCCGGGGGCTGCGTTCTCCACTTTTCTTTTTTATTTAGTTTGTCCTAAAGCTTTGGCAAGATATTTCAGGTTCTATTAGGGCTAACATTGTATATTATAATATACACTGAACAAAATTATAAACGCAACACTTTTGTTTTTGCCCCCATTTTTCATGAGCTGAATTCAAAGATCTAAGACTTTTTCTATGTACACAAATGGCCTCTCAAATATTGTTCACAAATCTGTCTAAATCTGGGTTAGTGAGCACTTCTCCTTTGCCGAGATAATCCATCCACCTCACAGGTGTGGCATATCAAGATGCTGATTAGACAGCATGATTATTGTACAGGTGTGCCTTAGGCTGGCCACAATAAAAGGCCACTCTAAAATGTGCAGTTTTATCACACATGTTGTGTTTATAATTTTGTTCAGTGTATTTTATTGTATAGTGTGCATTGTGGGAGAAGGATGTATGCTAAGCCTTTTAGATTGATCAGTTTTATCTAATAAATCTGATTCTGTTGCTTGCTAAATTCCACAATCACAAATCCAAATATTCAAATTTTAGACTTCTTTTTTTGTTTTAATGAAAGAACTTGAGTAATACTTTATATTTAAAAAAAAGTTTTATTCATATAAATTATATAAATAAAGTTTTCACCCCCGGCTCTTAATGCATGGTTTCTCCTTCTGGAGCATCAGCGAATGTTTGAACCTTCTGTAATAGTTGCATGAGTCCCTCAGTTGTCCTCAGTGTGAAAAGATGCATCTCAAAATCATACAGTCATTGTTGGAAAGGGTTCAAATACACAAGAATGCTGGAAAACCAAAGGATTTGTGGGACCTGAAGGATTTTTCTGAAGAACAGCAGGCTGTTTAACTTCAGGACAAACAAGGGACTCATGAACAACTATCACTAAACAATAAAACACAGCTGTGGATCATTCAGCTAACAACACAGTATTAAGAATCAAGGGCGTGTAAACTTTTGAACAGGATCATTTTTATAAATTCAACTATTATTTTCTCTTGTGGACTAACATATTTTATGATCTTATTCAGGTCAGTACTAAATAAACAATAACATGCATTTATGGCGTTATTTTAATGACAAATGTCGAGAGCGCACTATTGTAGCCCGAAAGCACATTAATATAATGCTCGAGCGCGAATCTCTCTCCGCTCGGGCGCGGATTTCTTTTGCTCTCGCACAAAACCGGACGCTCGCGCTCAGATACACGCTGCTCTGGTCCGGAGAGAGTGCGCGCACTTAAAGGGGTCATATGATGCTTTTTTAAAGATCATTATTTTGTGTATTTGGTGTAACAGAATATGTTGACATGCTTTAATGTTAAAAAAAAACAGGTCCTATTGTAGATCCTATATGCCCCGCCTCTCTCAAACGCTTCGTTTTCTACAAAGTCCCTCCTTCCGACAAGCGCAGTCTGCTCTGATTAGCCAGCTGACCCAGTGCATTGTGATTGGCCGAACACCGCAAGCACTCGTCGGAAATGTAACGCCCCTTACCATAATCGCGAGCTTCAGCTTTCAAAATAAATGTAAAGACAGTAAATAATGTCATTAGTTTTACCATCAATTCAAGCCGGAAAGGGGAACAGACACAGTAATGATGCAGTACACAAGCCGCGGTTAAGACAGCTGACTCTACTGTGATGTGCCAGTTGGACAGAGGTTATATGTACAAATCATCCAAGCACCCAATTCCTGGCCATTTCTATAGGCTACATTTCATTAACATTGCTAAATATTATTAAACTGGAAAGAAATTAAAGATCCATCGTTGATTGTCAAACGAATTCCAGGTTCAGTTCACTCAGCCAATTAGATTTCACGTATTTTCATCGGTCAGTTGTGGAGGTCTGATTGGTTTAAGCTTTATTTATATAGCACCTTTTAAAACAGTGTATACAAAGTAGCCTACTTTACAAAGAGATGCATATGTGCATTCGCAGAAAAGATCAAAATACAAGGATAAAAGAGATATAGTAAAACAAAGTAGCTACAATAACCAGTTTATGTTAAAACAAATATACAACAATAAAAAATCAAGGAAAGGCCCTGCACAAATTTGAGACTACTTTTTAAAAGTGCATAATGATAACTTTTGACAACGTTTAATTCAGGTGCGAAAAGAATTAATATCTATCCCATGAGCATAGAGAGATTTGTGAGAGCACAGGACACAGTTTGAGCGAAAGCAGAGACACGTTTTAAGTGAGTGCACAGGACACAGTTTGAGTGAGAGAGACACGTTTTAAGTTTTGTGCGAGAGCAAAGGAAATCCGCGCGCGAGCTAAGAGATTCGCGCTCGAGCATTATATTAATGTGCTTTCGCGCTACAATAATGCGCTCTCGACATTTGTCATTAAAATAACGCCATAGCATTTTGCATGATCCCTCTTATTTTGGTAAAATAATTGACATTTTGCAGATTCTGCAAGGTGTATGTACACTTTTGACTTCAACTGTATTTGCAATAAATACTACTTTAAATACAGTGATTGGAAGATTCAAATTAATTTTTATCAGATTCAAACAACTGTTTGTCATGTTTTCTGTTTGTGCCTTATAGCTCACACAAGAGAGAGATCTTTCATTTAAATCTTTAATATGTCCACTACGACATCCATTTTCATTGTTTAAAATTTAGAAGTTGTTGTATGAAAATGCCTTCTAACGGATAATATCAATTTTGTTTAATAAAAAACAGTTTAGCAACACTTTAAGGATTTTTATTTTGAACAGATCAAATGTTTATCTACCTCTAAAATGTATTTCATAAACATGGTCAACGATCTTTCCATCATGTTTATTATTTTGTTTAGAGTACATCAGATATTAAAGTATTCTGTCTGTTTCATCAATTGACATGGCAAACGGGAATAATTATATTCCGCAATAGGCACAAATGCCTATTCTGAAATAATTCTGTATTTACAGTATTTCTGTATTAATTATTCTGTATTTACAGAATATTTACAGTCAAATACTGTATCAAATAAAAAATCTAACAGCAAGTATCTTCCATTTAAAATGTCTCAATCTGTAATTAAAAAAAATTACTAAATGCTTCAGCAGTCCCACTTTAAATCAAGAATTTGACTTCTTGTCACGATAATCACTGATCCAGCTATGACAACTGCGCATACAAATTTAACATGTTCAGATGTTTAGGAAACTCCATACAAAGAAAAAAAGAGTGACTCGCTGACATGCTATGATGTAAAAGAGTTACTTCATCGTTCTAAATGCTAATGCTATTTTTGATGGGTGAAGTATTCTGTACAATTCAAATAAAAAAAATGACTTTGTAAGAATGCAACATATCGTGCTTCACAGTCTACAAGGCATTTCCAGACACTGATATGCACACAACATGTCTCCTGAAGACATCATTTACTTTCTCTATAGAGGTGTACAAAAACAAAAGATGTTTTCCTTTAGCCCATGTCTGACTGTCCACACATAAACGAACGGACACCCATGGATATAATTTTACTTAAAAGGATGCAGTAAACCTCTTTGGGTGCAGTCATTTATATGATTGTTTCTCCTCAGTGTCTACGCTGAGTTGTAAGGCCCGGGTTAGCTAATGGGTAATGTCCTGAATAGCCCTTTATCCTGTAATATGTCCCTCCATGGGTCACGAGTGTTTCCGTATCCTGTGATGAAGCGCCTCCGCCTGGGCTTTCAAACTGAGAAACTCCCCTTGAATAAAGTCTGTCAGTGTTTTCCGCATTTCCATCTGTAGAGAAAAATAATGTCGTACTCTGTACTGTAAGACTACTACTACTATTACTACTATTATTATTATTATCTTTTTAAACACTCTACCACCTACCGGACTTGTGTTGTCAGCTCTCAGGGCATTTACCAGATGTCTGACTGTGAACGGCTTTCCAACTACAACAGTTACTCGCTGCACAAAAGAAAAGTACACTCAGAGTCAAAACTGTTCTGTAAGTGTGTCATTGACAAATATCAGGTATGACACATCACACAAGCAAAATATGTATTGACCTGTCCTACTCGAGGGATGTATGGTGTTTGATTCGGTAAAACATTATTCATACCTGAAAAAATATGGTACATAAACATGCGCTCAAATATGAATTCATGAAGTTATGTGCTACGGTAACAGCTTATGTCATTTGAATGTGCACGTGCCTAGCTTACCTACATGCCACATGGGTAAAATGATTGGGTGAAGAGAGCACTCTGCAATCAAACGCCCGATTCCTGTCAAGGAATAGAAGGATTAACAACCAAACAAATCAGGGTAAAGCAAACTATTTGCTATTATTGGAGCATAAATCTTACCCCATTTTATCCTCATGAACTCTCCAGTCATGTTAACTTTACCTGAGACGAGAAATGTACCATATTTCCTTTAACTTGTACCACAAACAACTGTCGAGGTTAAAAATATGAGTGTCCTCTGCTGTCTGTACCCTCTGGAAATAAGTGCACCCACTCCCCTTGATTCAGCCTTTCCAAGAGGAAATCCATTCCTTTCTGATATACTCCATCTCCTAAAACATAGGACAGTTTAATGCATTCAATGAAATGTACCTTTAAAAAAAATATTTAAAAAAACCTTATCAACTCCAGTGTCTCCTCATATGTTTTTCATACTTGGTTAATATATAAATTAGATTTTAAAAAAAAGCACTGACAACTGTTATTTTTAGCATGTGTTCATGATTATAACATCTAACAGTCAGCTGCAGCCAGATAAATTCCTCTTTTTCTATCACTGTGCATTTCAAATGTTTTCTGCAGCACTGATGAGTTTAAGCTTAAACTTAATCTTTACCATCTCTTTCAAGCCATAATTACCAAACTTATCCCACATACCTTTTAAACACAGGTACCTGTCTCCAATGGCAGGCAAATTATTTTAAGTACATTTTTTTATATAATGACAGTCCATTTGTGCTTTACTTTTTGTGTACAAAAAAAACCAACTACTTTACAAAGTTTGATTTTGTTTAATTTAGTCTTTTTTCTTTTTTTTTTAACTGTGGAAAATAAAACACGCTGAGGAAAAAAAGCGTGGCATTAGATGAGTTCACCTCTAACAACAGGCACACATTTCCCTCTGCTGAAGAAGCTGGAGTGCAGTTCTCTTGTGAAACAGATGTCAGAGGCAGCAGGTGTCCTGAGCACACACAGACAACAAATAGGATACGATATAAAGTGACGAAACACTTTTACACGAGTCTCCAGATTCTGCTTTTATTCACTCACCATCTCATCCTGTTAAAGCTCCACAGATGCCGGAGCTTCAGGACTCCTGTTATCAGAATGTGCACAAACACTTTAAATGCATTTACATTTTCTACTGCCAAATCTACTCTAAAATGTGTTGCCTCAGTTATATTAAATGTGCATTTTTTTTTTGTTGTTAAAGCCATGATTTTATAACTCAAAACCAGGTATCTGAGGCTCTGCCTACCCCAGATGTGTGGATCATCCATACAAGACTGGTGATTGCACACTGTGATAAGAGGCGTGTCCTGAGGACGCTCATCAACCAGGTCCATCAAAACATCCTGGTTGTGCACCACCAAAGAGTTAAAATAATCTGCAGAACCAGATAAATTAGGTTAGTTAACATCTTTCAGAATTTATAGTACACATTATTCAAAATCTGGATATGGAGAAACAGGCCCATAGCCAGCTATAGGTGTATATAGCTATATAGCTATATTGACTAAAATAGTACATTTTTCATGTTCAAAAATAAAGTTTGTCCTCTGAATTATTTAATTTGCTGTTTAAAACTCCTCATATGAATGTATGTATAGTTCAGTTTAGACAGTTTGCAAGAATGCTTAGCATCTGTGGTATGAAAATAATCGCTGCGAGACGCTGGCGGAGTGAACAAGCCTCTGTGTTGCCAGATCCTATGTTGTTATAATATAAAGTAATATATAAAGTAATTATAAGCGTTTTTGGACTTGTCTTTTCCACTTAATTTGACACTTTAGAAAGTTAATAACGTGGGAAGTTGCCGTTTAGGGTCAGCGATATCTTTATCTTATTTGCAAAACATCTGAAATAATTTCAGTTTATTTCTATTTGTTTTAATAGCAATATCTGGCAACACTGCATCGCCGGCACTTAAACTGACAGTAATCAAAAAAGCCCACGGACAGGTTATTTCTGACAGAATAGCACATTCAGTAAGGGAAACGCAAAAAATATAATTGTATTATCTGTCAGAAACGTTATAAACGCTGTCAAAAACAGTGGCTTTTAACACTAGTACACAGATCTGTAGAACAAGTAGGTTACAGAATGAAATGAAATACACAAACATTAGCCATGAAGAAGTCTATGCCAAGTCGTTCAGTATAGTAGTTACATTTTCACAAACATTCATAAGAGCACTAGACAAATGTATCATCTATACAGCAATGATTATTAATGAAAACTATAACAGTTATATGTATTGTTGCATGAATAATAAGCAACTGATAAAATTATCCACCCCATAGTAAAGTATTAACAAATTTCGATGCAATAAATAGGGTATGATTTAAAAATGGTCATCCCTCCAAAACTGGGAAAATATCTTTCACAAACATCTACATGCCTGTCTCTTTTAAAGTGTTTATAGTGTTTATATTGAGTTGTATTTGTAGAGGTTATTATAGCACAATTCATGTGGAGAGACATCAGACTCACTGGTCCAAAGGTAGCTGTATGAGCCCACTATGCCCATGACCACTCTGCTGGATATTCTCCAGCCCAGGCGGGGGCATTGTGGGAAGGGCCACGTGACCTCCAAGGGCATAGCCACAGCATTCACCCGCACTGATGAGATATTACAGCGAAGAGATAGAGAATACACTGGTTTTCATCGGTTAAGAACAGACATATCTACTGGCAGATCTACAGTTCAGCTGCTGAGTATATATTTGCTCCGGATGAATTAGATATAACGTTAGCATCTAATACTTTTGGGATAGCTCTGTTTAGCATAAGCAAGAGCTTTATGTCCAAATAAAAACAGAGGAGCAGTGTGGCAGCTGTTAACACAAATTACACAACTTTGAGAAATAGCGTGATGTGTGAAAACACAAAACACTGCGAAAAAACAAACATGACATAAAATCTGCTTTAGTCAAACAATAAGAAACTTCCTCATTTTAAACGTAAACTTATGTAAACAGGGTAATTGTACATGACTGAATTGACTAATGGGTGTAGTTAATTGTTCGCCGCTTTTCTGTAACGGCAACGTTAAATTGTAATGTGAATTTGTTTCATTGTAAAAAGTATAATCAAGAAAATGTAACCCTCCCACCTTCCGTGCCGTCAGCCGATGGCCGCAGAAATGCAGCTGCACCGGAAGTACTATACCACCGCGAGCGATCATGGGAGCTGTAGTTTTGTAGTCGTCATTAGTGCTTCTTCTTCTTTGGTGTTTTATTGGCGGCTGGCAAACCATCTTATAGGTGCATTACCGCCACCGACTGGACTGGAGTGTGGATCAAGATTACAGATGAGAATCAAACACCCAAAGCAGTTATTGTAAATGAAATGATCACAGATAATCGTTTTCATGTACTCTGCTTGACTGAAACCTGGCTAAAACCTAATGATTATATTGGTCTAAATGAGTCTACTCCACCACGCTACTAAAACATTCTTCTTAATAAAGAACAATAAACATATTATTTATATTCTCTTACTTAATTCACATTCTTTTATAAACTTAATAATATCATCATATATATTGTTAGCTGATTTCCCCAATAAACCTGACAAGGAAAAGTCATGGTGTTTAACTTTCTTCATTGACTTAGTAAGGCGACATCTCTCATTGTTGTATTTTACACATTGAAGTAGTACATGTTCAACTGTTTCTTGTTGATTACAGTGTATACATTCCCCAGTTGGGTGCTTACCAATTCTATATAACATACTATTAAGTCCAGTATGCCCAATTCTAAGGTGTGTAATGATATTTCCTTCCCTTCGATTCCTACTCTCCTTTCTCCCAGCATCAACTGTTTGTTTTTTTTATTACGCAATAGAAGAACAACAAATACAATTACAAAGACAAGTAAGAACAAAAGACAATAAGGGTTACAAACAATACTCCAAAGCATACTAAGATTTACACCATGAAAGAGTCTTACATGCAATAGAAGATTATTAGAGTTTCTTAAAGAGTTTACATACACATCAAAATCTTTCCTGAAAATAAAAAAGTAGGGAGTTTTCTTTGAAAATTTACACTTATGAATGTAAAATTTAGCAAGATATAGCAATAGATTAATAATAAATTTACAGTGAGAAGGGTCTAAATTCAAAGAGTAACCAAAAAACACAATTTTTGGCGTTATACAAAAGTTTGGATATAAATATTTTTTAACAAAACTGGAAAAGTCAACCCAGAACACTTTAGAATAAGCACAGTCCCAAAACAAATGATTGATTGTTTCTTCAGACTGAAGGCAAAAGGTCTACCCGTTCCATGGTCATCCCAATATATCTGCCAAACTGGTCATTAGTTCTTCTTCTTCTTTTGGAGTTTTATGGCAGTTGACAAACAAACGATAGGTGCATTCCCGCCACCTACTGGGCTGGAGTCTGGACCATTGATGGAATAGGAATGACTAAATCAATCATTAAAAAAACAAAACAAAAAAACACCTTCTAAATCCTGTTAAACAGATCTACTTTTTTTAAGTATGTCATTAAAGCATTATATGTTTTATAATGATTCAAGCCATTATTCAACAGAGTTTTAAGTGTAATATTTTCTATCCTCTTTTCTTCCAACAGTATTGCCCTTTCATTATCATAAGCAGAACAATGTAATAGAACATGATCTACTGTTTCTGCTAATCCACACAGACTACAGACCAATGCGAAGTCTGGTAATGATTGTATCTTCTCTTCTACTACCAAAATTAACTCTTTCAACCCCAAGAAAGAGAGATTGAGGCTACACATTTTAGCTTACACATAATTACTTTTAAATAAAAAAATAAATAAAAATTGTAGTAAAGCCATGGTTAATTTTCGTAAGGGAGTGTGTGTGTGTGTGTGTGTGTGTGTGTGTGCTTGGTATTCCCTATGTTATGGGTACCAAATGTCCTTACAAGAATAGTAGCAGTAAATTTTGACCATGTAGGGACATTTTTGGTCCCCGTGAGGAAACAAGCTTATAAATCATACACAATGATCTTTTTTGAAAATCTACAAATGCAGAGTGTTTTGTGTGAGGTTTAGGTGTAGGGTTTGGGTAAGTGGATAGATAATACAGTTTGGACAGTAGAAAAACTATTACGCCAATGAAATGTCCCCATAAAACATAAAAACTAATGTGTGTATTAGGGTGGCCCTTATTTTTTAAAGACTTAAATAGTAACATTTCTAAAGATTAGTTTAATACTTTTTTTTTTTTTTTTTTACAAATATACATAAGTTGTCTCCTAATAAGTTTCACACAGTTTTCAGCTCAGACTGTATGTCCTCGCTACAGAATGAGCCTTAAGGGACAGCTGTCACCATATAAACTCACTCACATTATACTTTCAGGGTTTGCAGTAACAAAAGTAGCATCGGGGGGGAAAAAAGATTGTTTAACATCCACTGGCAAACCAATTCCTTATTCTAAATGTGCTATTATTAATTTTCCTTATTCAACTCCTTATTCTAAATGTGCTATTATTAATTTTCCTTGTTCACCTCTTTATTCCATTATTTAACTCCTCATTCTAAATGTTCTATTATTAATTTTCCTTGTTCACCTCTTTATTCCATTATTTAACTCCTCATTCTAAATGTTCTATTATTAATTTTCCTTGTTCACCTCTTTATTCCATTATTTAACTCCTCATTCTAAATGTTCTATTATTAATTTTCCTTGTTCAACTCTTTATTCCGTTATTTAACTCCTTATTGTAAATGATCTATTACAATGATGCTTAAATCTGTTGCTATTTGTAAATGTTCCCCCATCTAGACCATACCAAAGGGGTTATAATACTATTTAATAATACTACTTTAAAACTACATTTTCCCTAAGAACAAGTTGAAATTGAAGAGAGTATTAGGTCTCCACCATTATTTATTTCACTGTTAATATTACAGAGCCATTGTTTTTGATTCAGAACTCCAGGTATGTAAAGCTTGACGCATCGCACCGGTCACGGTGCTACTGTGTTGGAGTGAGAAACGAGGAGAACAGGAGTACATCAACCCAGCAGATTTTAATTATAACCAAGAAAACACACGTAGCAGATGAGGTAGACATAAACAGACATTCACAATACCGGACGAGGAAGAATGGAAACACACACGGCTTAAATATTGGAGCTAATGGGACACACCTGGGAACAATAGAACTAAAAGGGGGACACCTGGAAACACAATCAGGACAGGAACAGAAAGACCAAATAAGTACATAAACATAACCTGGAGCACGTGGGGGAAGAAAACATACAGAGACACGGAACAGAGGCTGACATTACTCCCCCCTCCTAGAAGGCGTGTCCCGCGCCGTAACAATTCCACCAGGGAGGGGGGGAGGGCGCCCTGGAGGTTGGTGCAGGACTGGGACATGGGGAATACCTCCAGGGTGGATCAGGCAGTCCAGGGGGGCATGGCAGCACAGGGAGCTCAGGGGCCACGGCGGAGCAGGGAGCTCGGGGTGCCATGGCGGAGCAGGCAGTTCAGGGTGCCACGGCGGAGCAGGCAGTTCAGGGTGCCATGGCGGAACAGGGAGCTCGGGGAGCCATGGTGGAGCAGGCAGACTAGGATGCCATGGCGGAGCAGGCAGTTCAGGAGGCCATGGCGGAACAGGGAGGTGCCATGGCGGCACAGGGAGCTCAGGGAGCCACGGCGGAACAGGGATGGCCTCCGTGGCCTTGGCCTCGCCACTCGGCCCGGCCACTACGGACAGACCCATACTACCCCTCACCCACCCAAAAAAAATCCTTGGGGAGAATATTGTCATTAGATGCTCTCTGTAGGCCTAGTTTGGGAACAATGGCCCTCCCTGGGCTTGACTTGGGGACTGGAGCCCTCCTTGGGCTCGACATGGGAACTGGAGCCCTTTCTGTGCTACACTCGGGGACTGGAGCCTTCTCTGGGCTAAACTCGGGGACTGGAGCCCTCACTGGACTAGACTCGGGGACTGGAACCCTCACTGGGCTAAACTCGGGGACAGGAGCCCTCACTGGGCTAAACTCGGGGACAGGAGCCCTCCGTGGGCTAAACTCGGGGACAGGAGCCCTCTTTGGGCTGGATTCGGGGGCTGGAGCCGACACTGGAGCGAGCTCTGGGGCTGGGCGCACTCAGGCGAGGAAGAGGGCCAGCCATTTCTCCTCTTCCTCCTTTTCTGATTATGGGTGAATAGGGCGGAACTGAGGAACGGCCAGCGGGCTGGAGAGAGCCGCGGCCGGCGGGCTGGTTCTGGATCTGGGCTGGACGCTCTCCAGACACCGGAGGATACCTTCCCTCCAGCTCAGTCCTGTGGTGTCTGGGAGGTCCACGGGGCGATAGCAATTGGCCCCGATCCTGAACAGAGAGTTGAGCGTGGCGTCATCTAAAGCCGTCTAAAACTCCCAGGCATACTCGACGAAGGGGAGATCCTTACGGGCTATGGCGATGAATCGAGCATTTCCATGATGCGGGGAGAAACAAACGGGAAAACAAAAACACTTTCTAAAACGGGGAAAAAACCACGGGGAGAAGAGCCATCGCTCACTGTTTTGGTCCGGTATTCTGTCACGGTGCTACTGTGTTGGAGCGCGGAACGAGAAGAACAGGAGTACATCAATACAGTTCATTATAACCAGGAAAACACACGTAGCATATGAGATAGACATAAACAGACATTCACAATACCGGACGAGGAAGAATGGAAACACACACGGCTTAAATAATAAGGGAGCTAATGGGACACACCTGGGAACAATAGAACTAAAAGGGGAACACCTGGAAACACAATCAGGACAGGAACAGGAAGACCAAATAAGGACATGAACATAACCTGGAGCACGTGGGGGAAGAAAACACACACAGACACGAAACAGAGTCTGACAGCACCCACAAGAATAAAGAGTCTTAATACTTACATCTGAGTGATATTACAATTTTTCCTTTTTAATACATTTATCATCATACAGCTTACATAGAGATGCAAGTGACATGTTGTAAAGGTAACCAGCTATATATACAGTACGATACAAAGATTGTGATTTGCACACATAGTAATTGGTCTACAATTACTATAATTATTTTTATACACAGAAGTAGAAAATAATCTCACATGAGAGTTAATGCATGATTTTCTTTCTAATTTAATAATAATCTATGCAGACGCTTTTATCCAAAGCGACTTACAGTGCATTTAGGCTATACATTTTTTACCAGTATGTGTGTTCAATGGGAATTGAACCCACAACCTTTTGCGCTGCTAACACAATGCTCTACCACTGAGCCACAGGAACATCTTTGTTCTACCTTTTCATGACAGTTCCACTAATGCATTCAAAACTATTTTAAAGACATGGTTTTAATGCAAAACCAATACATTTCAAACATCCAGAAATTAAAAATTACATATTATTAATTTTTATATTTGATTTTATAATTTTACAATTATTCAATTGAAAATAATTAGCATAAGATAACAAATAAGAGAGACATATGTAAGAGAGCATCATTCAAAAGTAACATACGTTACTGTAAACTTTCTTTGGATAAGGCACAGAATTCTGTCATCTGTTCTAAATTAAATGGTAAAGAAAAAAGAAAACATACAAATCTAAGTCTTTCTGCCCCTTACTGAAGACATGCAAATGAAAAATGTCTAAAATGACACCAAAAAGGGCTGTAAAACAATGCTACATAGAAAAAAAAATGGTATTCAAATATCAGTCGTATCAGTCGTAACTGTGAAATCACCAGTCTGGAGCAATGTAGTTTAAGCACTTTAGTGCAACCTCAAAGCCTAGAAAGCAAGCCTGCAAGCAGGACAAACAGAGAGAGTAATAATAAAAATAAAAATTTCAAAACATATTAACACTCATTTTAACATTCAGAATACGTTGAATATCACATGTAGAATGGAAAATGTATCACTGGCCTATTACAAAATGCAGAGTTGTAAGAAAATGTTTGTAAACAATTTAGAATTGTCAGTATTTCACCTGTAGGTGACGGAATAAGAATAAGCTGAAACAGAACAGGGTACCTTGTTTTTCCTACCCTGGTTATCGTATAACAAGTTCTCTAACTAGCAGTTTATGGGGCCCATCAGACCTACACTGGAGCCTCTACGCACTGTTAGTTTTTGCGTCTGTTGTTCTACAGTGGTGTGTCTGCATCGTTCTGCAAGTACACAGCCAAAATATGGTTTGCCAGTGTTGACTAAAGGTTTGCAAAATGTGTTTGAATTGGATTACAAATCTTACAAATGTTCTGAGTATATGAGTGTATCTAAATGTAAATGTGTTTTTACATGCTGCTCTGTAGAGCTAAGATCTGCAAAAGGCCAGTCAAGAGACTGACAGGGGCCTCAAAGCAGCATGATTTACCTTAACTGCAGGAAGTTTGAGAATTAATCAGAATATGATATTAATAAAAGTCTGTTTTATGTTGCTACATGTCCATATGTTTGTGCTCAAAGAGACTTGGTGACCAGATGATCAGATCTAACTCATGGAGCCTTTAATTCTACTAATTCAGCTTGGGCTGTCAAGCGATTAATTTTTTTAATCTAATTAATTACATGATGTGCCGATTATTTTAATTATTCTAATTTATCATTCAGCAGTTTTGGCTAAGAAATTACCCCCCAAAAGATTAAAGTCATTATTGTGTTAAATGAGAAAAGCATTGAATAGACATTACAAAAAGTAGCTTTAAAAAGAAATAAATAATAGCACATTTGCTTGTGTGATATTACTAAACTATATCCTATCATATAAATACAAAATACAAAAACACAAACAGAGCATTTTTTGCCCTCATTTCTTGAATTTTAGGGGCATATAACTGCATTTTCATAGGCTACACCATGCAGTCATTCATAGTCCTGCATCATGTTCATGCATTATTAACTGCTCCAAATTAACGTGCTAAATCCACAGCTCTAGTACCAGCCCTTATAAATATCCCGTGAACATTTTTCACTGATTCAGCTGTAATTTTTCTGATAGTGTGGGCAAACCTATGGTAAAAGAGCAGATATACAATTAATTTATCAATTGAAAAGAAAGTAACAAATCAACATAAAAAATTATTTAAAAAAAATATGATATAGCTATTATATGATATAACCATTCAATAGCTAAAAAAAAGGCAAATGGAGCTCTAGAGTAGTCTATTGTCAGTTCATAAGAATTTATGAGTCAAATAAAGGTGACTTGACTTGACTATTGTAAATACAGTAACTGTCCCACATGCAAGACACTGGGGCATAAACTGAAATGATCTCCATGATTCCTAATCTTTTCAACAAAAAAAAACCCTGAAAGCGACAAACTCTTAATTATGACTTTAGAAGTGGGAGGTAGGACATTTCTGAAAGCACGTGAAGGCAGAATATATAAATACTTTTATATGGCATATTTATATGGCAGATTTTGTTACTGTTTTTATCAACCGCTGTGACCAACTGAGATATATTTAGTCAAAAATCCATAAAATCCTAAAAGGCTCACCAAACCATTTTATACAACTTTACTAGAACTCTGTAATAAATGTTTTCATGACAATAGGCAAATGAAGTGCTGATACTGAAAAATGTATTGGTAGCATGAGTATGTTTTCTCACCGCATTAGCAGGAAATGCTCGTAACATGACTGCGCTCAAGCCTTTGTAGAGAGCATGGGCTCCTTCCTCCCGTAACAGTGTTTTTAACACATCTCTCAAACCCCGGTAACGCCCATCTGTGGCTGCAGGACAGAGCACAGAGCATTGTCTGCATTTTCTGATCACACACTACTACAACTGCTACATGCTTTTGGTATTAAGTGCAACCCACTAAAATTGGCACGCTTGGTAATTGTGAACATAACATACTGTGAAAAAATGTTACAACCTTTAATTGAAGTAATAAAAAATAAAAAATGTGATAAATAAACATATTCAATAGAAATATATTTTCTTCAAAAAGTGTGTCACAATTACTGGCACCTCTAAAAATTCTTATGAATAAAATCTAACTGAAGTAAATTCCTCTTCATATAGTACCTTTTAAAGTTTACTTGAGTCAGTAAATCACTTAAGTGGCACTGGGTTTTACATATGAGGTGATATAAAGGGCAAATTCCTATTCTCATGGGAAAGACCCCAGAATACAGCAATGAGTAACAGAAGATGTTGAGCCACACAAATAAGGAAATGGCTATTCTGTAAGATAACGGTTGAAATGCTCATTTAAAAGTGATTGATCCATGAAAAAATTCTCCATCACTTCAATCAGACACCACCTACATAACCATAAACTTGTTTGAGAGGGTTGCATTACAACAAAAGCACTAGCAGTTTGCCAAAAATTACTGGGACTTTCATTGGAACCATTGCTATTTATTGCGTGACCAAAACACAGCTTTTTTTTTTAGAAAAAATTACAAATTAGAAGTAGAAGTAGAAGAAACATATGTGGGTTTTGGTGGCCAATAATTGTGGCACACATATATTTAAAGAATATGTATTTTGTATTTTTTTTTCTCCCTTCAATTATTTTATTTCAATTTTTTTAAAAAGTGTATTTTGAATGAAAAACCAATAAGATAAACAGCAAAGACATTTTTCCAAAGACTATTTGTTCACATTTACCAAGAGTGCATATATTAGTAAAGGACACGGAAAGACGCATTATCCATTATTGAGCAAGTACATGAAAATCAATGTTCAAAACCACATTCTTGCAAATTCTGTAAAGCTAATGTTTTATTCTTGTGTTTATGCCATGCCCGTAAATACAGAAAAGAAGGTATATCTACTATACAGTGTGTTAGGCAGATATGATACTTACTCATATTTATTTTTTGATATACAATAACACTTTTTTGGTAACACAATACTTAGATAAGAATTGCCCAGCTACCCACACACACAATCTAGCATAATTTACTGAGACTATACAGCAGTGTGATCACCTGAATTGGCTCATTAAAATGCCCTTGGCTACCCTACTGTCACGAATCCGGTCCATGAACTTCCATCCACTTGCCACCAGAGGTCGCCCTCCCATGATATTGACTCTCACACCACACAGACTGTTACACATCACCCTGGACTACATTTCCCATACTCCATTGCACTATCACAAGCTCACCTGAAACCAATCACACACAGCTGCTACCAATAACACACACTATATAAATCAGTCTCACACCACCATTCAGGGCCGAGTATTGTTTAGCATTTATCGCTCACCTAGGGATAGCTACTTTACAGAGCCATTCCAAGTTCATGAGTCTAGCCTGGTTCATAGTCTGTTTTCCATGTCTCTATCCTAGCCTGTTATCTCGTCCTGTCTGATTTCTGCCTGCCCTGAAGTTTATAGCCTGTCTTGGATTTACCCTTTGCCTTGCTGATTCGGACTGTGTTTGCACCTCGATTGGATTATTGCTTGTTTTGGATTCCTCTTTTGTCTTGCCCTCAATATACCTGTTTGCCATTGTCAGAACCTTGCCTGTTTTTATGACCAGGCATTTAAATAAAAGCTTTGCAGATGGATCCGCACGTCTCACGTCTCTGTCGCCCCGTAACAGAATACTCGGCCTCACAAGGATCCAGCAGCTTTTCATGTGGACATTGGCCAGGTATGGACACTGCAAAACTTTTATTAGCCTTAAAGCAGGGCACACGCCCGCTTGAAGGCTATATTAAAGAGTATCTGGACATTGTGTGTTATTCTGATCTGCCAGATTGTGTACTGATAAGACTTTTTTTGTGATGGAGTAAATTAACCTTTAAAGTCACGATTAACCCGTGAGGGCCCCCGTTCTTCTCTAAGCTATTTTTTGGATTTTGCTCTGCTGTGTGTCGACTCCGTGTTCACGGTGGGTGTTGCGGAGAAACATGACACCGAGTCCGCTTGTGTAATGGTGGCCGCACTAGAGCACACTCACAAAATGGTGGCGACAGTGGAGCCTGATCGTAAAATGGCGGACACAACAGCGCCCCGTTATGTCACAGCTGATCTTCATGAATCAAGTCAAGTCACAGCTGATCTTCATGAGTCAAGTCTAGTCTAGTCACAGCTGATCTTCATGAGGCATGTCAAGTCACAGTTGATTGTCATGAGTCAAGTCAAGTCTCAGCTGATCTGCCAGAGTCACGTCACGTCTCAGCTATTTGTCCAGAGTCACGTCACATCACAGCTGATCTTCCAGAGTCATGTCACTTCACAGCTGATCTTCCAGAGTCTTGTCTCGTCCTGTCCTTTGCACCCAGATTATCAAGGTCAGCCCTTTGGTATCCCAGACTGGCTTCCAGCGTGGAGGACCCACCGCTGGCATCGGCACGTGCAGCTGGCATCCCTAAACCAGCGCTATCAAGCCCTCCAGTGTCTGAACTATTTCCGCTGTCTGTAACGCTTCCCACAATGGGGATCGCTTTATGGTGTATTTGGGCTGCATACACCACCACTGAAAATGTAGAAATGGCGGCAGCCACTGTGCGGTCTCCTGAGGTGGCGGCTGATGCTGCAGATCCTCCCGAGGTAGTGGCGCACGCTGCCGTGTTCCCCGAGGTGATGGCGCCCGCTGCAGCTTCTCCAGAGGTGGCGGCCCATGCTGCAGAACCTCCCGAGATGGCGGTGCTCGCTTCAGCTCCTTGCGCGGTGGTGGCGCCCAGCAATGCACCTTCAGCCTGTCATGTCGCGGTCAAAGGAACCGTTGATGAACGCTGTA
Organism: Sinocyclocheilus anshuiensis; assembly: GCF_001515605.1. NCBI lineage: Eukaryota > Metazoa > Chordata > Actinopteri > Cypriniformes > Cyprinidae > Sinocyclocheilus > Sinocyclocheilus anshuiensis. The sequence goes on from NW_015547722.1 coordinate 170,598, forward strand.
CCTGTCCAGCTAAGGAGAATGTTAATGAACTCTACCTGTTTCCTGATGTTACTACTGTAGAACCTCCAGAGGTGGCGGCATCTGCTGCAGAACCTCCAGAGGTGTCAGTGGTATCCACTACAGAGGCCGCTTATGAACTTTTCTCCTGCTCTGAACCGGCTAAGGAGGCCATCTCGGAACTCTCGTCTTGTTTTAAACCCGTCATGCAGGTAAACTATGAGCTATTGTCCTGTCCCAATCCAGCCGGAGAGGCTGCCCATGAACTCTCAGCCCTGTCTGTCACAGCCAAGGACTCTGTCTGCGAACTTCATGACTGTCCTGTTGCAAATGAACTTGCTATATGCCCAGGTAACCCCGTCACGGCCATGGGGGCCATGAATGAACCTTTTGTTTGCTACATTAGCCTTGTCACTACCCCAGAGACTTTAAATGTATATCCTGTATGCCCTAGTAGCCTTGTCGCACCTGAGTCAAGTCTAGGCACAGCTGATCTGCATGAGGCAAGTCAAGTCACAGTTGATCGTCATGAGGCAAGTCAAGTCACAGCTGATCTTCCTGAGTCAAGTCTAGGCACAGCTGATCTTCATGAGGCAAGTCAAGTCACAGTTTATTGTCATGAGTCAAGTCAAGTCACAGCTGATCTTCATGAGTCTAGTCAAGTCACAACTATTCATCCAGAGTCACGTCACGTCACAGCTGATCATCCAGAGTCACGTCACATCACAGCTGATCTTCCAAAGTCATGTCACTTCACAACTGATCTTCCAGAGTCTTGTCACGTCCTGTCTGTTGCACCCAGATTATTAAGGTCAGCCCTTCGGTATCCCAGTCTGGTATCCAGTTTGAGGGATGCACCACTGGTGTCTGCACGCGCAGCTGGTATCCCCAAACCCACTCACTCTAACCCTCCTGTTCTGGAACTGATTCCCCTGTCTGAAGCGCTTCCTATGATGGGGATCGCTTTTTGGTGTGTTTGGGCTGCATACACCACCACAGAACCTCCTGAGGTGGCGGCGTCCTCTATGGTGTCTCCAGAGGTGGCGGCTGAGGCTGCAGAACCTCCCGAGGCAGTGGCGCTCGCTTCAGCTCCTTGTATGGTGGTGGCGCCAAGCAATACACTTTCAGCCTGTCATGTCGCGGTCGAAGGAACCATTGCTTATTCAGTCTGTGAGTCTGTTTATGAGCTGTCTGCCCGTTCAATGGTCACCGGGGGGACTATTGATAAACTTCTTGTGTTCCCTGCCTCGGGCCCTGAGACTGTAAATGCACTGTCTGTCTCCTATGTTTCAGTTTTCCCTAGGCCTCAGTCCCTGCCATGGGTTCCTGATCACTCTGGTCTGCCGTGGTGGTCTGCCGTGCCACCTGTGATCCCTCTGCCTGTCCTGTCACGGCTATGGAGGCTGTCTATGAACTCTCTGCCTGTCCTGTCACGGCTATGGAGGCCGTCTATGAACTCTCTGCCTGTCCTGTCATGGCTATGGAGGCCGTCTGAGAACTCCCTG
>NW_015547722.1:172487-174785 GCF_001515605.1 Sinocyclocheilus anshuiensis
ATATGCCCAGATAACCCCGTCACGGCCATGGGGGCCATGAATGAACCTTTTGTTTGCTACATTAGCCTTGTCACTACCCCAGAGACTTTAAATGTATATCCTGTATGCCCTAGTAGCCTTGTCACAGCCAAAAAGGTCACCTGTCAACTCTTAACCCTGCCTGTCATGAACCCTGAAACCATAAATGAAATCTATATTTGCCCCATTACTTCTGTCTTTGCCAAAGAGACCACTGGTGAACTGTCTGTCTATCCAGTACCTGCCAATGCTTCTAGTTTTGAACAGTCGGTCTTATCAGTCTTTACCAATACACCCAGTTTAGAAGCGTCTCCCTATTCAGTCTCAACTAATGTATCTGTTTGTGAATTACCTGCCAGTTCTGTTTCAATCGATGAACCTGAATGTACAAATGAACTTGCTATATGCCCAGGTAACCCCGTCACGGCCATGGGGGCCATGAATGAACCTTTTGTTTGCTACATTAGCCTTGTCACTACCCCAGAGACTTTAAATGTATATCCTGTATGCCCTAGTAGCCTTGTCACAGCCAAAAAGGTCACCTGTCAACTCTTAACCCTGCCGGTCATGAACCCTGAAACCATAAATTAACTCTATATTTGCCCCATTACTTCTGTCTTCGCCAAAGAGACCACTGGTGAACTGTCTGTCTATCCTCTGGTGGGTTTCTGCTCTGTCTGCTCCACCGTGGAGGTCTTCTGCTCCACCCTGGTGGGCTTCTACTCCGCCTGCTCTGCCCTAGTGGGCTTCTGTCCAGTCTGCTCCGCCCTGGTGGGCTTCTGTCCAGTCTGCTCCGTCGTGGTGGTCCTCTGCTCTGTCTGCTCCGGCCTGGTGGTCTTCTGCTCCGGCTTGGTGGTCTCCTGTCCTGCTCTGGTGGTCTTCTGCTCCGCCGTGGGGATCTTCGGACCCGCCTGCTCAGCTGTGGTGGTCCTCAGCTCCACCTGCTCTGCCGGCTCCACCCTGGTTCTCTGCTCTGCCTACTCTGCCTCAGTCCCCGGTCTCTCTACTTCCACATGGACTTGACCCTCCGTCCCTCCCCCATTCCGCCTCCGCTCCACCACCCTCCTGGATTATGAGTTAGGAGCGTCTGGAAGCCACTCCTTGGGGGGGCTATGTCACGAATCCGGTCCATGAACTTCATGTCTCAATCCTAGCCTGTTATCTCGTCCTGTCTGATTTCTACCTGCCCTGAAGTTTATAGCCTGTCTTGGATTTACCCTTTGCCTTGCTGATTCGGACTGTGTTTGCACCTCGATTGGATTATTGCTTGTTTTGGATTCCTCTTTTGTCTTGCCCTCTACATATCTGTTTGCTGGTGTCCGACTCTTGCCTGTGTTGACCCTGCCTGTAAATAAAAGCTTGCATATGGATCCGCATGCCTCTCGTCTCATTGGCTCCGTTACATTTATATTAATGTATTTTAAAATGTTTTTATGACCACGCCTTTAAATAAAAGCTTTGCAGATGGATCCACACGTCTCACGTCTCTGTCGCCCCGTAACACCTACTCTCCATCATCTGATAAAAAACTGCTGCTGTAATCTCCAGAAAGTGTATGCAGATGACTCATTTAAATGAAAATCTGCCTACATTTAAATGTTTGTAAATTAGTAAACTAGTTTGCTGATGGTTAGTTAATACAGGGTATATACAGGAATCATGGAGTTAAATTTAATACCTTTTAAGACTCTTTCCATACATTTTAAGACCTCATCGCCAGTCCAAGTTTTAACCGGTTACATCAGCAACACTTTAACCTACATTTATTATATATTGATTGTAAGATAGCACAACTAAACAGACTTACTTTGTGATAACTCCTTATCAATTGAGGAGGGAAAATAAAGCTCTCCGAGCTAACGGGGCAATGAGTTCACACCGTATATTCAAAAGATGTATTGGTAACATCAGCTCTTATAACTGTCTGCAAACCATAGCTGTTTTGTAGAACACTTCTCATGACAAACACCTGACTGATCAGACAGTTTACCTGTGATTACAGAGTGCTTGATTTGATGCAGACTTGACAGAGTGTCAATACTGCACCTGATCATGGAAGGTAAAATAATGATCACAACTATTACATCATTTTAATTGTGCATCCCAAGCCCATGCCAGTAATAAAAAACCAGCCCAAAGTAGCGCAATTACCATGTCCCAAATATAAAAATGTCATTTCCATCCCTAAAATACATATTTTACAGTCACTGTTATGCACATTTATCATAAACACAGCTCAAATGCTTCCTACTAGTGTGGCCCAAAACATTTAGCACAGTT
>NW_015547722.1:175213-180945 GCF_001515605.1 Sinocyclocheilus anshuiensis
GAGCTCATTGACAAATATCTTTTATCGTTGGATGTGCTCCCTTTACACAGTGCGCGCGCGATCGCGAAATCGAAAGTGAAAGTGAACTGCCAGCGCTCATTCAAAAGGGGTTTAAATACGCCACATATTGATAGCGGTGCTCTGATGCGCGAAAATAATATACAATATTAGAATGTTTGCGGGAGCACACACAAAAATCGCAGGAGCGGATGGGAGCATGCGGTAATGGTCAGAAGTTCAGCGAGAGCGGGATCAACAAGCCCTGCGCTATCACGCAGCAGCGCAGTCAGTCAGTGAGCACCGTAACAGATGACGTCAAATCTTGCGGGATTCCAAATAACACAGAACCCCACTATTCGGACAAATATACATAATGAAAAGATGATACAAAATTTAATACCTTGGAAAATGGCATTTAAGACTTTTTAATACTTATTAAGGGCCTTAATTTTCTCTAAATTGATTTATCAACTTTTAATACTTTTTAAGACCCCGCGGACACCCTGTAATATGATGAAGGTTTTTGTAGTGAAATACCACACACAAAATACAAGCAACTGTTTAGTGAATCTCCAGCATAATTCACTGGCTCTCTTTTTATAGTTTTATTTGTGCCTCTAGGACACAATGTGCAGCCATTTTATGGCATATGAGTCATATAATTATGACATAAGTCATAAAAACAATGGCACATTCAGCAGTGTGTGTGGTGTACCTGTTTGGTAGTTTGACTTAAGCACGTCTGCAGGCAGAGCAATCAGCCAGTTTAACATGCCAGCAATCCCACCTGCAAGAAGAACTCTGGATGTGCTGAGATGATGAACACTTGGAAGAAATTAAATGAACATTAGTTCTAAATCCTGATAGTGTTTATAGCTAGAATAACAAAGTAGTGACTCTCACCACTCTCCCTCCGGGGTCAGAAACTGTTTTAAGTATTCATAAGTTAGAAAGTATACACCATTTGAAGGCACATCTAAAAAAAAAAGAAAGAAAAAAAGATGCATCCATAAAGGCCACCTATTAATTTTAGTTTACATGTCAGTGAACATATCATGTCACACATGTCACAATATCACCTATTTAAAATATCACACACATATACACACACACCTCTGATTAGAGTAAGAACAGTGCCCTTGTAGACACTGCAAATTCCCTGTCCCTTATAAAGTCTCAGTGCACAATCCACTGGTCCAGTGTACTTCAGCTGACTGGCCGAGGACTGGATCTAAAACACATATGCATATGTCAATAAACACAAATCATAACATTACAGGATTTTACATGATTAAAGGGGTCATAACCTGAGAAATCATAATTCCGAGGTCATTTTACTATAAAAACATCCTGTAAGTTTCAGAACTCGTTACTTTCTCATTAGTCTAAAAACAGCTTTTATTGAATCTAGTCTGCCAAAACAACAGCTTGTGGAATGTTCTACTCTATGATGTAATAGTGTGGATAAGCATCGCCTCCACAGAAGAAGATCAACACCTGCTTCTACATCTCTGCCTGTTTAGCCCCGCCCACCGATTCTACATCACTCTCTGTTTAGCCCCACCCACCAATTCTACATCACTCTCTGTTTAGCCCCGCTCCCAATTCTACATCACTCTCTGTTTAGCCCCGCTCCCAATTCTACATCACTCTCTGTCCACCCACCGATTCTACATCACTGCCTGTTTAGCCCCGCCCACCGTTTCTACATCACTGCGTTTAGCCTTGCCCATTGATTCTACATCAGTCTGTTTAGCCCCGCCCACCGATTCTACATCAGCCCCGCCCACCGATTCAAGCATGTAGTGTAAATAACCAGAGAGGCAAACCCAGGTCTATGCAGAAACCAAACGATAAACATGCTCCGAACACAGTCTTGGCACCGGAAAAACACAGTTTTGCATTGCCTTCCTTCTGATCCTAACATTAGGAAAGAGTGGACTTTATTTTTAATGATCCAGATTTTTAAAGATCCAGACCACGTCAGTAAGAACTTGGTCCTTTGTTCACTTCATTTTACCACGGATTTGTTTACAAACAAGGCACAATTCGACGCGGGACTTTCAGAAAGATTGAAACTAAAAGACGATGCTGTGCCGACTATATTGGATCAGACAGTAATGTCGCACCACACAAGTGTGAGTAACTGTTTTTATTGCGTGGTCACTATTGTTTTGTCTCTTCTTACAGATCGTTTGATATATATTGAGTTATTTATGCGTTTTTGACCTAAATCACAGCTGCGTCCATCTATGAGGAATGTACGCTCGAGTCTACAATCCACTGCGCCTATTCATGCAGAGCTTCAGATGGGGGGGTTAAAAACAGGACAGAAAATAGCCCGTTACTTCTAAATTATGATGTTGTTTCGTTTTGACTTCTTAGAGTGACAAATTAACTAAATTGACAGCATTCTGTTATAGTTCTCTGCTTTCTGACTGTAAAAAAGGTTTACAGTGAATGAACATCCAGTGTGCTAATACAATGTGGCTATGGTAATGTGATAATTGTTTAAAAATGTGTTCTTTTATTTGTTTGTTTTTTTAAGTATATTTTTTTATTCCTGAGTGTTTTATTACCATGCTAATGGTGTCTATGGACACAGGTGTATTTATGACAGTAGTGTATGCCCTGCCTGAAGTAAACACTTGATTCTCTCGCCCGGGGCCACGATCACAGTGGTGAATACTCCTGCCAGCATCCCCGCCAAGTAGATCTGTGTGTTCCTGACAGAGGGTCAAATAAAATCATAAAAAGGAGAAGCAGAAAAGAGAAGCATCAAACTATGTTGTCTCTACAGCATTTATTCATATATACAGTATATAAAACTGTGAACAAGCCAAATGCCGCAGCACATAAAGATAGAAATACCCACTAGTTTTTATTAAGACTACACACATTTATCTCGAGACACATCTTAGAAATTAAAATTGTTAAATGTGACATATATTCAGCACAGAGTTGACATCACAAACATCCCCTACTAACATACTAACGTGATTGGTACGGTGCGGTCACTTTGCAGAAGTTCCTTTCCCAGCCCAAAGCCAAAGAAATTCAAAGCCATCATTGGGGTAACACCGGCTAGCGGGACACCCATACCTTTATACAGGCCAAATATTCCCTTCAGACAATAAAACAGGGTAAAGGTGATTGGAAGTGGGGCAGAGAAAGAGAGAGAGTATGGTAATCAAATCAGTGCTTCTCAACCACAGAGTTACATGCCTGTTGTGATAACTATGCGGACAGAAAGAAGGCAAAATAAATATGCTTTTTAAAATCACTTCTCATTTATTTTGTTGTTGATTTAAAGTATTTTTGGGCAAATTCATCTATCACTCGTCATATCCAAATAGATTTATCCCAAGAGTTGTTATGACTGGAATAAATGTACTGATAATTTAAGCTGAAGACCTTTTTTGTTAAATTTGAATTATAAACAAATTTGCTACTGTGTCTGGTTGGCTGATGTCCAATGTGAAATCTGAAACCTGACCAAAATCCTGTAGCAAAACCAGCTGAGAGTCACTGAGCAAAATCACCAAAACTGCTCAAACTTGGTATTAAATGTCAAGAAAAAGGTCTTAAATGTGCTGTTTTGCGAACTTTCACTGGGTTTATCTAATGAAATAGACACATGCCCTCTCTTCCCAACACTGCCCTCTTAAGACCAGTCCATCAACCTAATGTCAGTAAACCCTGAAGATGCCAGGTTTTGTGTGTGCTTGTTTTGGGTAAAATGCATGTGCTGCTCCCCTGACTCTTTACAGTGTCTAGGGGTGTCACCGTAACAGAAGTGATTTCCATGACACCTATTTTAGTAATAAACGGTATCTGTCATGTAGTGGGGACACTTTATGTGTGCTATAACAACAGCATTTGCTTACAGAAAGCTATTACCTCTTTGGACACAGTCTTTCGTAAGCAGTCATATGTTCCTCTGTAGACAACACATTCCTGTGTTTGCAGACGGACCTGTGGAAACATGAAGATTCACATGGTATAACTCACAGCAATGACACATTGATCTTGGGGGTGTCTTAACAACAATGTGAGATAAAGCATGGTCTAACAAATACTGATACAGCACTATGTCAGAAGAAACAGCCGTTATCTGTGCCATTTGCTCCCTCTGTGTCTTTAGATAACATATCACTATAGTCTCGAAAGGTCTTATTGCTGAAACTTCTGCGTGAACATATAACTTCATTTGTCTTCGAAACATTAATCATGCCAAAAATGGTCAGTTATTAAAAGCTTTGTGAAATGATACACATTTTTAAGTCTATGATGTAAATATTTGACAGCTGAGGGAATTCTGTCACATGAACCAGATCAGAATTAATGTTACACAATAATTATGATGTATTCAGATCTTGTAATTGTACTCTAAGTATTTTTCTATTTACTTATTATAGTGACAAAAAGTTTGTCTAGATGAATGTAAAACATTGAAAGTATCACCTCAATACACTCCTATTTAATCATGCTAAAGCAGATAAAAAAATAATTACTATGTTATAAATTACACCGTTGTCAATGCATCCTTATTTTCATGACTCTTATCATGCAGCTTTCTCCTCTTGGGTGAAGTTTTACCTTGATAGTGTCCAGCGGGTGTCCAGCGAATAAGAGACAGACCCCACCGACCCCTCCAGCCACAAAGTTCTTCAGAGGAGAAACCCTTCTGTCTGGCTCTACTGCATCCATCATCACATCTGTACTGACCGTTCAAGAAAACGTCGGAGAAAACGTCGGAGCGCGCTCTCTTTTACGATCATCTGCTTTGAATGGACTTTTACCACTATTTCCCTGAGCTTGCAGAACCTCATTCAATCCAGTTGCCTCCTCTAACGGGCATAGATGTGAATTGCATGATCGCATGATTCACGTCCCTATTGCTAATAAACTGGATGCTTTTTACGTTGTCTTGCTTTTATATGAAAATAAATATGATAAACAAAGACATCAAAAGTAGTTATTTAATTGCACAAGACGTGTTTTCCGTTCATTTTAGTTTAATGCAGACATGCAAAAACACGTGGTAAATATATATATATGTGTTTAACAACTGTTTATTAAAGCAATAAGCACCAAGAAGCCGTGGCTTACAGTGAATTTATAACAGCTAAGGGGCGTTGTTAGTCACGACGCGAAACGGAGTGTCTAAAACCCCCTTAGCTGTTATAAATTCACTGTAAACCACTGCTTCACGGGGCCTATTGCTTTTATAAAACGGTTATTCCATATACGAAGTTAGGTTTCACAAAATAAAACAGAGCAAATAAAGTGTAATGATATTAATAAAAACAGTATTCTTCCACCAAACAATGTAGTTCCTCAGAAACAGTTGTGGTTCCAACAAAGTGGTTGCCGAACAACACACAAGGTAAACAAAGGTGTATGTTTGTAGAGTAATTTAAAACAGCTTCGAAAGTGGCTCAGCCAATCAGAATCAAGGACCGGAACTATCCGCTTTATACATTTCTTTTAGAAACAGTAAAATATAACAAAAAGCAACTGTGCAAATTTAGAACCCACTCCAAATCCCACCCCTGGTAAACTTAAAAAAATAAAATTAGTGCTGTCAAACGATTAATCGCGATGAATCGCATCCCAAATAAAAGTTTTTGTTTACATAATATATGTGTGTGTACTATGTATATTTATTTATTTATTTATTTAGTCATTTAGCAGACGCTTTTATCCAAAGCGACTTACAAATGAGGACA
>NW_015547722.1:184518-186161 GCF_001515605.1 Sinocyclocheilus anshuiensis
CACACACACACACACACACACACACACACACACAGATGTTAAACACTACATGCTGTGTCTCCATGTATGTGAAGATCATTCATTATAAGACACGACTCCTATGGTGTTGTGTACATTTATACTCGTATTTCACTCTTATAAGGAAGAGTGGAAAGTCTGCAAATAGCACAAGGCTAAAGTGTCAATGTACTGAATTAGCTCTGTTGAATGTAATGTTAGTGTGGCATAGCCAACGCAGAGCTAATCACTACATTTGATAATTGGGATATAATCAAATCTAATGCAAGCACAGTGGCGCAAATAAAAGTCTAAACTCTCATTCTGCTAATGAGGTTGTAATTTATGGCCAGCGTAGAGCGGCTAACACAGTCCTACACATTAAGATTGCTAACAGGGACGTCTGTCTCTCAGTAGGGCGTCTCATGTAATGAGAGTCGAGCCAGCTGTGCCTCCCTCTCAGTTTAGCATCTGTGCCCACAGTGCCACCCACATGCCACTGCACAGACTAATGATTAGCGGATTAGTGTACACAGGCCGTAATCAGCAGAAATCACGCCAACATTCAACCTATAGCAGATCACTGCCACCAGCCACGTGTAGAACAGATAAAAACTCTTTAAACCAGCCTAAGATCATCCAGTCTGGTCAAGCTGCTTAGGCTAGTCTTTTCTGATGGTTTTAGGGGGGTTTGGTGATACCAGACCAGCAAACCACCTTACGTAGTCCTGATGTAAATAAAAGCAGATGCAAAAATAACAAACATCACACTTTATTTGTGTTAGCATGTTGCTAAGCTACTGAAAGAATACCCTAACAAGCATAAAATACATATACATATACTCATAAACACTTGATAAAATAAAGCAATAAGCCCTGTGAAGCCGTGGTTTACAGTGAATTTATAACAGCTAAGGGACGTTGTTAGGCTCGACGCGAAGCGGATCTTATTGCTTTTATAAAACGGTTATTCCATATACGTAGTTAGGTTTCACAAAATAAAGTGTAATGATATTAATAAAAACAGTATTCTTCCACCAAACAATGTAGTTCCTCAGAAACAGTTGTGGTTCCAACAAAGTGGTTGCCGAACAACACACAAGGTAAACAAAGGTGTATGTTTGTAGAGTAATTTAAAACAGCTTCGAAAGTGGCTCAGCCAATCAGAATCAAGGACCGGAACTATCCGCTTTATACATTTCTTTTAGAAACAGTAAAATATAACAAAAAGCAACTGTGCAAATTTAGAACCCACTCCAAATCCCACCCCTGGTAAACTTAAAAAAATAAAATTAGTGCTGTCAAACGATTAATCGCGATGAATCGCATCCCAAATAAAAGTTTTGGTTTACATAATGTATATATGTGTGCTGTATATATTTATTATGTATATATAAATACACACACGTATGTATATATTTCAGAAAAATAGGTTATGTTTATATATTATATACATTTATTTATAATATAAATAATATCAATATAAATATAGACATGTAAATACATGTAAATATTTGTAAAATATATACTTTACATGTGTGTATTTTATATATACATAATAAATATACTCAGAAAACACACATATATTATGCAAACAAAAACTTTTATTTTGGATGCGATTAATCGTTTGACAGCACTATGTATAA
>NW_015547722.1:186256-188031 GCF_001515605.1 Sinocyclocheilus anshuiensis
TAGTATTTCTTTACACTGTTTTCTGCTGGCGCTTGAACACACTTCCCTTCTTTTTTTCTACAACAAATGGCCAAGCAAGCGCAGACACTGACAAGATACGTGATACAGAACAAGACCAAACGCGATATCAGCATGTCTCCACACAGTAAACAAAACAAGCGTTTCCTAGCAACGACAACTGCACTAAACACTAATGAGGCAAGTAACTACACTCACGAGCTGCTTTTAACTTCTGCTGATAAAGACTGCTTCTCTCAAAGAGTATTTCTTTACACTGTTTTCTGCTGGCGCTTGAACACACTTTCCTTATTTTTTTCCACAACAAATGGCCAAGCAAGCGCAGACACTTATATAAATGTTTATACATGTTAATATTTTCAAAATATATACTCTATGTGTGTGTGTGTGTATTTATATATACATAATAAATATACACAGTACACATACATATATTATGTAAACAACAAACTTTTATTTTGGATGCGATTCATCGCGATTGATCGTTTGACAGCACTACATTTTGATGCTCTCCTGAGCGCAAACTCGCACTGGAGCAATTGCCTAATCTGTTTCGCCAAAATCCTGTTTTTACAGCTTCAACTGAGGGTGCTCTCGCTCGCTTTCGTTAGAGGGTGCTCAACACACTCTCAGCCCCACAGAACTGGTCCTGGCCCTCGAAATTAGACCACTGATCTATATATATTAGGGATGTGCATCTCATGACATAGGCCGATACGATACGCATCTCGATGCATAGCCAACGATACGATACATTAAAGATACATATGAAGCAGCTACCGATGCGATGCGATGCGATGCGATACGATACGATTGACCCCTATTACGATGCAGTGCGATCTGATTTCGATTCGATTCGATTTAACACAATGCGATTCGATCCAATATGATGCATTGGAAAAAAATATGATCACTTCTAATGCCTCGAGGACTGTTTCATAAAACAAGTTTACCAAATAAGCCTGGCTTATTTCAGGTAGTCTGACTTATTGTCAAATGATTTGGTTCCATAAAGCAAATTTAACATAGGCCTAGATCTATGGAAGCATATAGGTAGCGAAATTCTATTTAAAATGCAATATGCAAAATGGCAATGTAATATTCAAAATGGCTACGTATTTCTGTATTTAAATTGACATTTTCCATTACCCATACATGCAAAGTTTGGTGCAAAAGTAAAATGAAAATTAAATTATATAATTTACATTTGCCATTTCCAACATTCCTGCACATCCCTGTACTTCCCTCAATAAGTGTATTTAGGTGTTGTAGGCTAATAAGTCGTTCTGAGTAATACATTTAAAAAGCTCCCACTTGTATATGACTAAACAAAATAACATAGTTTTCTTGAGGTTCTGTTATAAATGTGTCTATTAGAAACATTAATTTAAATTTATTAATTATACAAAAAATGGTTTGAAATTAATTAAGACTTCCCGAGTTTTTGAAGGGAAGTCCTGAATGACTGTTATTAAAGGTCATTTCATAAATTTGAATGATTTTCAATGCCCCGCAGAAACCCTGCCTTTGTTGGAAAAGTAAATAAATTATTTGAATTATGTTTGATTAACCATCTTTAAATTTGCAACATCTGTTGTAAATATATGTATAGGCCTATGTTTAAATATATACATTTACTGTAATTTGAAATATTGTTACTGAAACGTGTTATAACATAACAAACATAATTAAAATTATTTATTTACTTTTCCAACAAAGGCAGGGTTTCTGCGGGGCATTGAAAATCATTAAAATTC
>NW_015547722.1:188255-194823 GCF_001515605.1 Sinocyclocheilus anshuiensis
TGGCAACGCAATATTCAAAATGGCATTGTATTTCTGTATTTAAATTTACATTTTCCATTACCCATACGTGCAAAGTTTGTTGCAAAAGGAAAATGAAAATTAATAATTTTCCTCCATTCCCGTTTCTGTGGGGCATTGAAAATCATTAAAATTCATTAAATTACCTTTAATAACAGTCATTCAGGACTTTTGTTCAAAAACTCTGGAAGTCTTAATTAATTTCAAACTAATTAATTAATTAATTTGAATTAATGTTTTTAATAGACACATTTATAGCAGAACCTCAAGTAAACTACATGTTATTTTGTTTAGTCATATACAGGTGGGAGCTTTTTCAATTTATTACTCAGAACGACTTATTAGCCTACAACACCTTTAAAGACTTATTCAGGGAAGTACAGCAGGATGCAGGAAATGGTTGAGTATTATTTTAGGTATAAAATATAATTATTGTAATGCTTGTAATGTCCATTTATAGTCTTTACACAGCAGCTTGGCTCCTTAAATGTTTAAACACCAGCTAATTTCAAGACGCTGGCGTCACGTGGGTCACCCGCAGTGTAAGACGCTCAAAGCTCAAGACTTTCGGATAGCCGGTCGATCGGTCGATCGGTCGGTCGTTCGAACGTTTGATTTCAGCATGGAATGCACTTCATATATTTCTCTGTTCAAGCTCCACTTCATCTGCCAGTGAATACACGTATGGGTAATGGAAAATTTAAATTTAAATTTAAATACAAAAATACATTGCCATTTTGAATATTGCATTTTAAATTGAATTTCGCTACCTATATGCTTCCATATAGATCAAGCTAGTCACTGTGGCAAGTTATGCTGGGAAACTAACCTGATCTAAAGCAGGTTAACTGTCAGACTAAACTGAGTTCCTCTAACACTGACCAATAGGAACGTAATGATATTACCACTCTCACTCTTTTTTTTTCTTCTTTTTTTTTACAGTTACTAGCCATGCAGCCTTTCTCTCTGGTTTTATGACAGCTGTACCTTTTATAGTTTGCAGCACAGATAGCAGAACATTATAATCTAAACTTGCTCTTTAAAGCATTAAAATAACTACATTAAAAGTTAAAATCACTGAATTAAACATTAAAATAAATAATAAAGAAAATGGACTATATTTTAACTGCTATAAGAAACACACATTAACTCATTTGAGCTTATAGTAATTAGGACTGTACTAGCTTGCATTTGATTTACCCATTAGTCCCTTTACCGTTACTGCTATCATAAAAATACACTTTATAAAATTCTAAAAAAGACACATTTAATGTCCAACAACAAATATTTTAGCAAATTGTATATTTTACTCAGAATTACTGCGCTCCTATTCGATTGCGCTCAGTCTGTTTAGTGCGCATGCGCACAGCAGCGCTCGTTCTCTCGCGTAAACCTCGTCCACTCCCGACAGCAAAATGGATATGTTTGCATGACTTTCTAACATTTACAGATGAAAAATATACCTGTGACATGTCAGTTATGCACTGAGGAAAACACGTCTCAAATGCATTAAACAGCACAGATATATTCGCTGTTTGTCATGGTGGATCGATTTGATCCGTGATCGACATTAAGGCCCAATCCCAATTCTATTTTATACCCCTTCCTCTTCCCCTTCCCCTTCCCCTTCCCCTACCCCTTCCCCTTGTCCCTTGAAACGGAGTGTCAAAGGGTAGGGGTGAAAATATTCCCCTAAGAATTGGGACAATTTAATTTGTCGTTAATGGAACTGCTTTAGCCGAGATTGATTTTTTAGGTTATTTCACGACAGGTTTTGGACTTTAACCCCAGTTTTTCCTCGGGTCTCCGTGGTGTTGTGATGCGTCATATTCACGCAGCAGCGCTGATGAGGGTACATGTAAATGTTCTGTAGATCAGTAAATGACACACAGCTTATTAGTGACCCTGGAGCACAAAGCCAGTCATAAGTAGCACGGGTATATTTGTAGCAATAGCCAACAATACATTGCATGGGTCAAAATGATCGATTTTTTATGCCAAAAATCCTTAGGATATTAAAGATCATATTACATGAAGATATTTTGTAAATTTCATACCGTAAATATATAAAAACGTAATTTTTGATTAGTAATATGAGAACTTAATTTGGACAACTTTAAAGGCGATTTTCTCAATATGTAGATTTTTTTGCACCCTCAGATTCCAGATATTAAAATAATTGTATCTCGGCCAAATATAGTCTTATCCTAACAAACCATACAGCAATGGAGAGTTTACAGAATATGCATAAATCTCCATTTAAAAAAATTGACCCTTATGACTGGTTTTGTGGTCCAGGCCAGGGTCACATTTCTGAGCCCGTGTTGCTGTGAAGACGGCTGTTGTCCAGCAGGGGGCGATGTGATGATGCTCAGCTGTCGGCGGAGTGCCGTTCATCAGCAGCAGAAGAAATCACCGGGAAACTGCGCTCTCACGCTTTCAGCATGGTATATAGAGAATTAAACATCACTGACAGGTGAAACCCGTTTTAAACATCTCACCATGCATTGTTGTTATCTACATAATTTACTCAGATAAAGCATTAGCTTTGTTTAAACCTGCTGGTCCTGATGTTAATGCCATATCGTGTCTTGCGTTCGTAACATCCGAAGTGACAGAGAAACAGTTAATTGATTCGTGTATTTTATGTATTCACATTTTGTGTGTGTTTTTTTATGTATATGTAGGGCAGTGTATTGTGTTGTCCACAAGATTCCGCTATGACACTGTTGTGTTAGGACAGATTCAAGTATTTTTTGCGCTGTTTGAGCCTTTTGATGTACCGTAGTGTTGATAGGCGTGTAGTGCGCCATCTTTTCTTTAGTTCATGTTATCAACACTATAGGTAAGTCACGTTAACAGTAGTGGAAATTTCAATTTAAAATATCTTTGTTGTTATCGCTCTAAAGTTCTGTATATTGAGATATTTTGTGTTCTAAACTGCTAAAGACCTAAATGCAGAGTAATATGGAGAGTTAAAATGTTTTTTGTTCTTTCTTTGGAGCGTGATTACTGGGTGGCTGATGCAAAGCTATGTATGATAATATAAGCAGCGAGAGATTGTTATTGAATTGAATGTGCATTGAAATGTACTTTGCTAGTTTAAAACTTAAGTGAGTTCATGTTATCAACACTATAGATGCCGTGCTGTGGAATAAACGGTCAAGCCACGATCCCGAACCCCTCTTTGTCCGTGTCTCCTCTCTACCACCACCCACGAACACACAACACAGCGCAGAGTAGCAGCGGCGGTGCTAGAGGCCTGTTAGCACGCAGAGAGAGAGAGGACTACATATATAATTCTCAAGGATCGATCGTCATGTCCCAGAGGAAGAGAGCGATTCCAGCTTCACAGAGCAAAACTCGGAGAGTAAGAAAAACCACATACAAACAAACACCGATATAAAGTTGGTTCGACGTTTGACGTTGGATATTAGACAGATATTCAGCCGCGAAAAACTTCAATAAATTCTTAGTGGATGAGTATAATTGTATACAAAATGGCTTATCTGAAAAGCATTAAAACGTAGAACTGAACACACATCGCAGTTTATTTATGTTTTAATCGTCCTCTATATGTTGAAACGCTTAAAGTCTCTAGCAGCGCCGAGCTAGCGCTTAGGCCCCTAGGGACCGTCTACAAAGTACATGTAAAGGATAAAACGATGAATGTTTTCCCACCGGAATGTTTTTCACGATTAACAAAACAAGAGCAAATAGTGCACCAAGCTCTTTGAAAGATATAAAGACAAACACTTATAACGCTCACTTGAATTTAAATAAGAAATATTGTAAACAAGATATGTGATAGTGGTTATTATTACTATTAATAAATATATTAATAAAATAAAAAATATTAAAAATCATCATTCCATAATTTAGTGGTTATGCAGTAGGCTTATTCCAGGTCCTTGTGAGAACATTTTAATGCTTGTTGTTTTCACAGAAGTTTGACACCAAAATACACACTATTGAAATTTAAACCAATAAATAAATTAATTAAAAAATAATACTCTTCTGTATTAACCTCATGTCTTTGTTACTGTTTTTATAAGAACATTTTTATATTTGTTTTAGTCACAGAACTATAATAGAAAACATGGTATTGAAATTCAACAATTAAGACAAAGCTGGCAAAGAGTGTTGTTTTGCAGTTGTTTTGACTTGAGTTTGAAAATCTAATTTTTAATAAATTAATTTATAACACAGTTTTATTACACAACTTCAATAGGTGTGTCTTGTTACAGATTAGACAAACATTTTGATGGTGGTTTAAGCCACAAAACTATAATAGAACACATACTATATAAGGTTAAACCAATACATAATTTAGTTTAAAATAAATACAATCTTCTACCTCAGTTTCAAAGGCTGGGTCATGTTACAGACTTCTTAAAGAACATTTTGCAGTTGTTTTCATTGTCAAAAGAGATGCAGAAATCATGTTATTGACATTCAAAATTCACCAAATAGATATAACTGCAGACCGGAGATCTCCAAAATAGGGCGTGAACTCCAAAAGTGGGTAGAACCTCCAAAATGGGGCGGGGTCTCCTCGCGCAAAGACTTTCACCATTGGCTCTGGCTCCAGCCAATTGTTATTGACTTACATTTCAAAATAAAAATGTATAAATTAAACATAGTTTCTAGTTCATAGGGTTAAGGGTTAGCATTTTTTGTAGCACACAACCAATAAAATCTTTAGAATCAGCTGTGGGGCGGAGTTTGCACTGAAGTGGATTGGGGGAAAAAATTGCGCATGCGTGTCATGTGCCTGTCTGTCAATGAGAGGAAGCCACGCCCTATTTTAGAGCTCCCACCCCCATTTGGAGATCTCCAGGCTGCCTTTCAAGTTAAGATAGAAGAGCATATTACTTTACATTGATTAATGTATTCGTTGACATTTCAATATCATGTGCTGTGTTATAGTTTTGTGAATAAAACCGACATTTAAATGTTCGTCTATGAAGCAGTAACAAGACACACCTTTTGAAGTTGAGATGGAATACTGTACGTTTTAAAAATGAATGTGTTAACAGATTAAAATTTAATTCAATAGCGTGCATCCTGATTTACATATGATAGTAAAAGATGGCTGTAAATATTGTTCTTTGAACAAGTAACAAGACACACCCATTTAAGTTTACATATCAAACTGTGTGCATTCTAAATTAATTTATTTAAACTTCTGAATGTCAAACTTGGTCAAGACAAGTGCAATATCTTCCTCTAGGGGGCGGTAAACTGCATAATCTTTGTAATGCTTTGCAAGTTGTTTCTCAATTGTTCCATTTCAATAGCTTTTGTTGTGCTATAGTTCTGTGAATAAAACCAGCATCTAAATGTTATTTTATGAACCAGTAATAAAACACACCCCTTAGATCTGAGATTTATTTTTTTATACATTTCACAAGTGAAGCATTTAGATGGAATAATAAAAGGAAGTAGTCTTGGTCCTCAATTTGTTGTATGAAATCATAGGCTTCTTTGGAGGGACGACAAAGAGCACCTGTCTTGAATTCTTTTAAGTTTACTAAGTGGCTGTTTTCTCCAGCAGGACTGTCATCATTGTGCTGTGTTGCAGTTTTGCATTTTCCACAGATGCTGGTAAACCTGTTGACTTTGTGGACAATGTCAAATGTCAAACCTCAAACGTCGAACCAACTTTATATCGGTCAAACAAACGTCTTACTTACAAATGTACTGGTTTTAAAGTTATTAGTGTTGAAACTATGTGATTACGTGGTTTTAAAACTTTTAAAAGTGTACACGTTCACATTTGAACCAGTGTATAATGGCAGTATATGATAATCTATGTAGAAAAATAACGTTAAGTGGAAACCAATATTTCAATTCAAGATGGTGTTTTCAAAGTGTTGATCTTACATTCAAATAGTTTCATTCAATACATGCAATAGTATTTATACAAAAGCTCTGTAAAATAATCAAAGAAAAAGGAATGTTTTGTTAATAAGTCATCAGACTTTAACAAAGATATTAACAACACAGTGTAAGTGATATTGTGAGTTTGATTGTTTTGTTTGTGTTGTGTGTGTGTGTGTGTGTGTGTGTGTGCATATGTTGTGCGTGTTGTGTTTGTGTGGTGTGTGTGCATATGTTGTGCGTGTTGTGTGTGTGGTGTGTGTGTGTGTGTGTGCATATGTTGTGCGTGTTGTGTTTGTGTGGTGTGTGTGCATATGTTGTGCGTGTTGTGTGTGTGGTGTGTGTGTGTGTGTGTGCATATGTTGTGCGTGTTGTGTTTGTGTGGTGTGTGTGCATATGTTGTGCGTGTTGTGTGTGTGGTGTGTGTGTGTGTGTGTGCATATGTTGTGCGTGTTGTGTTTGTGTTGTGTGTGTGTGCATATTTTGTGCGTTTGGTGTTTGTGTGGTGTGTGTGCATATGTTGTGCGTGTTGTGTGTGTGTGCATATGTTGTGTGTGTGTGTGTGTATATATGTTGTGTGTGTGTGTCTGTGTCTGTTGTGTGTGTGTGCGTGTGTGTGTGCGTGTGTGTGCGTGTGTGTGCGTGTGTGTGCGTGTGTGTGTGTGTG
>NW_015547722.1:194964-220887 GCF_001515605.1 Sinocyclocheilus anshuiensis
TGTGTGTGTGTGTGTGGGTGTGTGTGTGTGTGTGTGTGTGTGTGTGTGGACTGCAGCGCTCTCAGGTATCTCTGGGTGAGGATGACGAGGATGCTAATTTTAGCCAGATAACCTCATCTCAGGTCCAGCGAGCCCGAGAGAACTTCACGCCTGACCAGATCGACCGCAAGGTACCTGTCAATCATTTGTGACATTCAGTTCTGTTGTCATAAGCTCTGTGTGTGAAAGCGTTGTCTGGTAGCAGATGCATGGGGTACTTGAGTAGTTTAACAGAGTTTGAATAACACTGAACATCCTAAATTCAAATATTTTAGTTGGTAAAATTGTTCGTCACTTACCCAAACAAACAAACAAAAGTTAGCCTTATGTTCATCTATAAGTTAGTGTGTTGTATAGAGCCCGACCGATATATCGGTTTGCCGATATTATCGGCCGATATATCGGTATCGGCGAATATGCCGCCGATATGAATTTTTTTTTTTACAGAACATATAATGCAGATAACATGCTTGAAATGGTGTAATTACTTAGTTTGTCCAGCAGAGCGCGCTCCATTGTTTGCTACTGGTGACCTGGATGAAACGCTTTAAAGCTTAAGTCAATGGAAAACCATTGAAACTTTAAAACTGGTTAGTGTCTTCTGCTAGTAACCAAAGCATTAAAAAACTATCTGAACTGATAAATAACAGATATGAGATTAAAATAATAGCAGATTTGTCTCATTTTAAATGAATAATAAAATATAATAAATAATAAAAACTGAGATAAAAAATGTACTTAAGCCAGAATTTAAATGTTACTATGGTAAAATAAATATTCAAACCACGTGTGTTACAACTAACACTGTTCAGTGCACTGATGTCAGACTCATTTTGGATAGTAAAGTTTATTGTTAAATTGTTAAATTCCCTTACATATCTCTGTCACCATTATAAGTGTTTGATCACCACATTTGAGTGATCATTGCAAAAAATGTGTTTATGTATCTATATTCTGTTTATGTATATACTGTATTCTATATATAGTACCAGTCAAATGTTTGGACACACGAATGGGAAAGTGTCCAAACTTTTGACTGGTACTGTACTATAATATACACAAAGATTATCGGCCGATATATCGGTATCGGCCTTTTTTTTTTACTCCCTAATATCGGTAACGGCCCCAAAAAACCCATATCTGTCGGGCTCTAGTGTTGTGTTTCAGAACAGTGACAGTTTACTCAGCCCCAAACCATTCAAGATCTCTCTTCAGCTGATTACTTTCTTCCAGGACTTTTCTCCTTTTAATGAAGTAATAGGGGCTCAGTGTAGACCATTTTTACATTTTTAAATAAAGTCATGTACATCTTGGATTACCTTGGGGTTAGTACATTTTTATTTTTGGGAGGACTGTTTCTTTATGAGCACAAGCAAATTATAAACTTTCTTGACTATGATACTCCATACTAATAAATGGAGCGGTGGGGGGACACTGGCCGCACTCCTGAGGGTCTTTCACACTTTCTAACTCTCAGTAATTTTTGCCTTTTCTCTGTATGTAAACTAGACACTTTTATAAACACTCCATGCTACAAAGACTCAATATGATAATATATGTTTACTTGTGCATTGCACTGCAAATCATCTTGCACTCTGCGCTGCTTCCCCTAAAATATTTCTTTTGCACATTTTCTTGTGCAGTATTTATGTAAAGTTCTTGTACAGTCTCAGATTATGTGAATGTATAGTCAACTATTTATAGTGTATGTATAGTCAGATGGTCAACTGTTTGTATAGGTTTATAA
The DNA here is from genome assembly GCF_001515605.1 of Sinocyclocheilus anshuiensis. NCBI lineage: Eukaryota > Metazoa > Chordata > Actinopteri > Cypriniformes > Cyprinidae > Sinocyclocheilus > Sinocyclocheilus anshuiensis. Next base: position 196,751 of record NW_015547722.1, read on the forward strand.
TTGTTTTTCTTATACTTCTATTGTTGTATGTTTATATTTATGTTTAACCCTCATGTTGTGTTCTGGACATTTTGACACAGAGAGAAATTTCTTTCTCCCGAAAATGTTACTTAATGTTATCCAATTGGACTAAGATTTACTGACTTTGTTCACACAGGGCATAACTACTTCCACCGCAAAAATTGTTAATTTACGTAAAACATTTTTTATTTTATTCAACCTTGTTACACTTGTGGTGTTCCTGGTCAAAAAAGACCGGCCTACAAAAAATAGCTTATAAATCTCTTGTTATGCAATATTATCACCTAATATTGGTATCAATCTTTTTGTCAGCTTGTTTTCTTTCAATTAGGACTGGTTTTGTGTTTATGGAACTAATTTTTGTAGGCCTCATTAATCTGAGCTTACATACATCAGTTTTTGAGTGAAAAAAACTTGTAAAAATTGTGGATAATTTTGTCAATATTAAATAAAATATGAAAAAAAATTGCACTGTTTTTCACACTAGCATGCTCTAATGTTTAACCAAGAAATTTGTTTTGAAAAGCTTTTATTTCTTGCAAAATTGCAAAAAATCACCCTTGTGTTGTTCCCGGTCAAAAATGACTGGCCTACAACAAATAGCTTATAAATCTCTTATGCTGCTATATTATCATCAAATATTGGCATCAATCTTTTTGTCTAATCTGCACTGACTGCACCTACTTCTTCTTCTTTGGTTGGTTTTACATTGGGTTTTTAACTGCTTTGTTCTGCTTTTATGCCAAGGTGGCAGAGGTGGTCCAGTTCATCTTAATTAAAGACCAAAAAAAAATACCCATTCGAAGAGCAGGTTTGTCTTCTATGGTCAATGAATTACTCTTCATTAGATCCCCACTGCTTTATAGCTAAATAATTATTCATAATAGAAAATAGTATTTATATTGTATAAATGTATTTAATACATTGTTTGTGTTCACTCTCTTTTGACTGATTTCTGCAGATATTGGCAAACATGTGATAAAGGAATACAAAGCCATCTATACAGAAATCATGAACAGAGTTTGCCGCAAATTTGATCAGGTACAACAGATGGATCATACGGTGACTAAACGGCCTTTTATAGATGTGAATTTGAACAGAGGTGAACTTCTGTGTTTGATGCAGGTGTTTGGACTAAAGCTGGTTGGATTAAACCCCAAAAATCACATTTATATCCTGATTAATAAGCTGGAGCCCATTCATGGAGAGCCAGTGAGCATGTAAGTAACACACAAGATCCGTGATCCCTTTGTTTTTCAGTGTTAAGACTTCATGTGCTTCTGCAGTAATTCAGTACTTTATTTTGTCCATTCTGGGTTTGTTTAACAACGGTGTGCTGTTAAGAGGTTGTTTCTCTATTTCTTATGCCTGTTTTGTATAAATTACATGTGCATGTGCATGTTCATTTTTTCACACACACACCTGCACTAGTTTTGCGGTCTGTTTCTTCTGTCCACACAGAAACCCTGGAAACCCAAAGACAGGCCTGCTGTTTGTCATTCTGAGTGTCATCTTCATGAAGGGCGGTGTCATTAAAGAGAGTGAGTGGTGCGCCATTCACACAGTCATGTTACGCCGTTACTGATCAGTTTCTGTGGGTGGTTTGTTATTAATGTGTTGTCCATGAATGTTGTAGATCTGGTGTGGAATACACTCAAGAAGCTGCGGGTGGATCCAGGGTTTGTGCACTAAATCCTTTTGAAAAACTAAATTTACGTTTTTGTTGTTTTCGGGGGGTTTTTCACTTCTGATACCTCTGTCTTCTCACAGGGAAAAGCATGACGAGTTTGGTGATGTAAAGAAGGTGGTCACAGATGAGTTTGTACGGCAGAAGTAAGTGAAAGTGGCTTTCAGAATGGGCTTTGCAAAAAATCGAATGTGATTTTCATGCTCATCTCGTCAGTAAAGCCAGTTCTGTGATTAGTAGTAAATCTCCAGCACGTGCTTTCAGATGGAGCGGCATTTACTACACAGAGTGGTAGATCACTGACAAGCTACGCAAAATCGCGTTCAAAATTGCAGGCAATTCATTGCCGATTATGAACACGATTTTGCGTAATCTGAAAGCACGTGCTGGAGAGTTACTACTAATCACAGAACCGGCTTTACTGACGAGATGAGCATGAAAATCGCATTTAATTTTTTGCACAGCCCTACTTTCAGAAACAAAATGATTATAATGCTATAACCAAAATGAACTGATACTATAACCAGTGCAGTGTAGCATCTGCTATTTGATCCATGCCCTGACTTTGAATACTCACTAATGTTTTATAAAAACTGCCAAGAACACCCACAACAGATGTCTGTACCTACAAACCTATGAAAAATTTATTTTCCAAGGCTATGAAACTTCCTCCTATAAAACTATATAATATTTTAGAAAAAAAAAAACAGAACAAATAAATTAATGTTAATCTTTTATTTGTATTTAGCCTTCATACAAAAAAAGAAATGTGAAATCTCTGTCAAATAATCATCTCATTAATATTAATATATTTAACTTCAAACTATAGGCTAACATACACTAACAGTCAAAAGTTTTTGAACAGTAAGATTTTTAATGTTGTTGTATTTTTTTTTTTTTAAGAATTCTCTTCTGCTCAACAAGGCTGCATTTATTTGATCCAAAGTACAGCAAAAACAGTAAAATGTTGAACAGACTGGACTGGTGTCTTATCTTAGACCTACAGGCCCCTCCCACGATAGTTTGATTGACAGTGGCGTTTCAGCACAGACTGGACTGGTGTCTTATCTTAGACCTACAGGCCCCTCCCACGATAGTTTGATTGACAGTAGCGTTTCAGCACAGACTGGACTGGTGTCTTATCTTAGCCCCGCCCTGAGTGAACTGTCATCAGTTTCACCGCTGGAGCAGTTGTAGACAAGAATGACTCCTAAGCGTTTGAGGTGTTCTGTTGTTGGATGTAATAATGAACATAGCAGTCGTCATTTACTCCCGACATCTGAGCCGCTGAAGATGCAGTGGATTACGTTTGTTTCTGAAGAGAATATGCCCCTGATCTGCCTAAATTCGCGCTGCCTAAATTTGTAAATTCCCTTATGTTCGCGCTAATCATTCGAGATCCAGCTTCACCTACAGAAGTAAGAGTAAGATTCTTTTATGAATCTTTGCAAATCACCTGTCCTAATAATGTGCTAGTTAGCAAGTACCGCGGCTAGAGTAGACAGTCTCATGAGAACGGCTCGTCACCCCACGGAAGAGAGGGGCGGGGTCAGCAGAGCTCATTTGCATTTAAAGAAACATGGACTAAAACAGCTTGCTGTAAACAGAGCTGATTTTGATGGTAAAAAGGGTGTTGTTTTACACTACCATTGAGAAATTTCAACCAAAATATGTTATAGACTTTTCATTTTCGTCATATGATGCGATTTCAATTTTTCCTTTCTCTTTGAAGTGTTACAAGCTCTTAGTGCATAAAGAAGATCTATAAAGTTGCAAAGAGCCGCAAGCCCACCGGACGCTCCTTCGTCGAATTCGCCGGCCGCGCCTTTGTTAAGCCCGCCGCCTCTGCTCACCAATGTACAGTATGTGGAAAATAATGTGTTTTTTTAACCTTAAACCGCATAAACACATTTCATTACACCAAATACACAAAATGTTATTTTTAGCAGCATCATATGACCCCTTTAAGACCCTAAAGAATCATATCACCTTGTGGAAAATAGGCATCCGATGCCCCTTTAAAGCATCATTGCTAAATAAAAGTATTAATTTCTAGAATTTCTTCCCCCCCCCCCCCCAAAAAAAACATTTTTATTTCAGATAAATGCTGATCTTTGGATATTTCTATTCATCAAAGAATCCTGAAAAAAATGTACTCAGCTGTTTTAAATATTGATAATCAGTAAATCAGCATATTAGAATGATTTCTGAAAGATCATGTGACACTGAAGACTGGAGTAATGATGCTGAAAATTCAGCTTTGATCACAGAAATAAATTACATTTTAAAATATATTCAAATTGAAAGCAGTTATCTTAAATAGTAAAAATATTTCAAAATGGTACTGTTTTTGCTGTACTTTGTATCAAATAAATGCAGGCTTGGTGAGCAGAAGAGAATTCTTAAAAAAAAAAAACATTAAAAATGTTACTGTTCAAAAACTTGACTGGTAGTGTAGGCTGATTATTCTTATAGATTGAAATAAATGTGCTTCAGCCAGGATAAAGAGTATGAAACGTGCTCTGAATTGCTGCAGAAAACAAAAAAATTGAGCAACAACAGAATCATGTTGCTGGAGACGGGCTGTGAACAGTGTATGACAGTGTGAACAGCACAAATCAAATGGAATCTGATCTTTTTGATTATGATTTTCCATATGTGGTCCTAAATCTGATACAGGTCTGATGTTTCGCAAATCAATGTCCAGTGGTGTAATGTAACGAAGTAATAATACTTCGTTACAGTACTTAAGTATTTTTTGTGAGTATCTGTACTTTACTTGAGTTTTTATATTTCAGCCAACTTTTACTTTTACTCCACTACATTTCCTAATTAAAATGTATACTTTTACTCCGATACATTTCTCCGAAGTATATTTGTTACTTACTACAAAATAGTCAGAAGAACACAGACTGCAGGAAAGCAGGTTTGACGAATCAGTGGTCAGCGCGCGCAAGTTAGACTCATGCTCATGTGCAAACAAGTGCGCGCACAACCGCGGATGAGTTATTGAATGAATCAGCTTTTTGTACGAATCAGTTGAATAAATGTTTCAGTGATTCACTCATTAACACAGTCAAATGCTTTGTTTCTGAATGAATCAGTCGTTTGAATCTCAATGACTCACTCATTAACAGTCACTTGCTGTCACCTACTGGGGGTTTTAATTTCACATTTCGACTATTTTTTTCATGTTTTAAATTATTTCAGATATCAGTATTCAACTTTTTATGTTAAAAACAAAACATTAGACCTGTTTATGCATCTTTAACGGCAGTTTAAATGCATCCATGTCCCCTCTGAGATACATACACTGTAAATACATCTGAATGCTATTTCAGATGCAGATTCCAGAAATGATTTCTTATGTTGGAATAAAAGACACTAAGTACCAGATTAAGTGTTTCTTATTCTTACCCAAAAATACAAAATGGAAGAAAGAGTTAAAACTGAACACAATCTTGCTACTCAAGCCGTGTATGAACATATTTTCATATTCATTTTTTATATGTATTTATTTGATTCTTTTCCATTTTGCATTTACTTGTACTTTTACTTTTAATACTTAAGTACGTTTAAGATTTAAAAAATACTTTTCGTACTTGAGTAAAATTCTTAAAGTATGTGATATTTATTGTACTTAAGTAATATTCTAAACGGTGACTTCAACTTCTACCAAAGTCATTTTCTGGTAAGATATCTGTACTTTTACTTGAGAATGGCTTTCAGGTACTTTATACACCAGTTCAATTAACTGTTTATTATAGTGACCGCTCTATACAAGCTAAACTTTAGGGTTGGCACCATAAATATTTAAAAACTTTGCACATCACTTTTTTTTTAATGAACTTGAGTTTTCTCTGTTTACTTCAGCACATGCTGTCTTGTTTATCGTTCTTTTGCACATGCAGAGCAGTTCACAAAATTATTTTCACAGCGTAGTCTATAATTGCTTTGTGCACAATTTGGTGAAGATTGGACAAACGACCCAAGAGGAGTTTGAAAAAGTAGGCCCTGACATGTTCATGAGATTTATCCCTACAATGACTGTTAAACAGCCATCATTATTTATTCATGAGTGTAATGCCTTTCACTTGAGCACATAAATTCCAAACCAATAAATAAAATCAAAGTTCTAGTAAGTAATAAGTGTTGGCATGTGTCTTTTGTCTCACAGCTTTTTGATCAGGATCTTCAGAGCTGGACACAGCAGTTCAGAGAGGCCAGTGCTGCTGAGACCAGCAGCCAGAGCTCATGAAAACCTTGTGATGTGCATTTATTAGCCATATTTAAATAGACCTTCTTATTTAAACTGAGGTTGAAGAAAAACATGCTTTAATATGGAACTTATTTTTGGAGCTCTCTTGTTTTGTCAAAAAAAAATGTACACTTGTAAAATATTTTAATTACAATATTTCTTGTTTATAAATAAAGTTATTTTACAATTCTCTTGTTGGCAGTGTTCACAGTGTTATTTTACAGAAGTCGGTGTAGAGGTAATGTGGTCAAAAGTATGTGGACACCCTCTTATATTTAACAAGTTTGACTATTCCAGCCATTTCTGTGAGGACAATTCAGTGCTATAAATTGAAAATGCCACTCCAGAGAATTCTGTGCTTTTTTTGTTCCAAGGCATGGGAATGATAATATCTGTGTGCACAAAGCAAGGTCTGCACTCTGCATAGAAATACTTTTTCAAGTCTAGTGTGGAAGAACTTACCCTGCACAAAACCCAGACAGCAGTGTGGCTCAGATCTGAGCTTTGGCCAGACCAGTAATGTTTTACCACACTCTGGTTCAGTAATACATTTCTACATGGTTTCTAAATAGCAGCAACAGTGGATGAAACAAAGAGAGGCTACAAATCATTCATGACCTTAAAATTGATATAAACTACAACATATCCATTTCATACTTATTCAGAAAAATAAGCATTCTCAGTGACAACAGTTTGTAGTGCAACATCTAACATCAATTCAGCTGTTAACATGGTGACCAAAATTATTTGAACACTAGTTCAAGTATAGTTTGACCAGCTGAAAAATGGTTTTAAGTCAGTTATTTCTATATTTTGCTGTAGTGTGTCAGTAGGAAATATTAGTTTGCATTTCCAAACATTCATTTTGCCAATGAGATTTTTGTCTGACAACAGCTAGTGCTCCACACAGAGATCAGGGGCCTCATTTATAAAATGTTGCGCAGAAACCATCCTAAAATTGATCTTACGGTCATCTCTCAAATATGCGTATTTGTCATTCATAGACTGAACGTACACACAGAAAACACACGTACACCTCTCTTTCAGATGTGAAATCTATGAATCGCTAATGATCTTGAACTTGCGCGCAACTTAATAGTTTCAGCTCTCTGCCTTGTAAATGACTCCTAATTAATGTCATTAACATGTAAAAGATCACCAGTCATCATCCAAATGCTTTAATTTAGAATAGCGAGCTGCAAGTACAGCTTACATTTCCAAAAAACCTGCAGTACTCCGACAAGAAAAAGTTCGTAGTCTGCTCAGATCCTGACATGACGCTAAGCACTTCTCCACGTCAAAGACCGTTTTTACAAATATGAGCGTTGGCGTTATTTTAAAGGGATAGTTCACCCAAAAATGAAAATTAGCCATTATCTACTCACCCTCAAGCCATCCTAGGTGTATATGACTTCCTTCTTTCAGATTAATCCAATCGGAGTTATATTAAAGGGTCATGAAACCCGTTTATATAAGCCTTTTGACGGGTTGTGTAAAAACGGTTATGTGAATGAATCGCGTTTGTGCCGAACTCTTACTACAAAGCAAAAACAAACACTCTTCTTCGATCCATGAATGTTTCTCTCAGTTATTGTGCGCGATGTCATCTCACAGACTCTGAAATGTCTGTCATAGCAACATGCTGTTATGAATAATTAAGCGAAGCATCTTCTCATAGGATAAGAACACGCAGTCTCATTAATAATTTAATAGACACCGACATGTCATCGATGTACTATTACGCCCCATTCACACGGGGCGTCAGTGTTAACGCTTGACAGAGGGCGTTTCTGAAGCATGGTGCTGACGCGACCGTCATAGTGACAACAGCCAATCACATTAGTCTTCTGGTGTTGCATGAACGCGATTGGCTAGCGTCTGCGCTAGGGTATTTGCATAAGGTCATCTGATTGGCTGACGCCTGCATTGGCGCTTGAAAAGTTTTCAACTTCTGCCGCGAGCGACGGACCCACAATTCATTTCGCCAACGCTTGACGTCACTCCATTCAAAGTAAACTAGAGGTGTTGACGCTGACGCCCTGTGTGAATGGGGTGTTAGTCCATTGCCACGTCACAAATTGTGACGTCAACACAATGTAGATTTTAAACCCGGAAGATGAAAATAGTTCAAAAAAGCTTAAAATTAACCAGTTTTCTCCAACAGTTAAAATTATCGGATACTAACATTGTCTTCTATGATGTGCAACACAAACAAGCTGTTTAATGACAGTCAGCAGGTGTTGCAGTTCATCAGTCCAAAAGAAGTGAAATAAAGCAATAATAAAGAGAAATAATCACTTTAATGTAGCTTGCTCCAACAGTTGTACACGGAAGCAGTTCTGGACGGATGACGTATGAGGTCGGCGTTGCGCATGCGCCGGTGAGTCTTGTGAAAACCAACGTTTGTTTACAGGATCAAAGGAAGCAAAGTTTCCTCATTTAGCAAAGGAAAACCAGTCTCTTCTTGGCTTATAGCGAAATCCTCCGACATTCTTCTTTACAAATCCTCGTTTTGTACTTCTAATAAGTGACCGTTGTTTTGTTTTGATCTCTCCCCTGCGCTTCTGCGTTCGTCACTTCTGAGCGGCGCATGCGCAACGCTGACCTCATACGTCATCCGCCCGGAGCTGCTTCCGTTTACAACAGTGAGCGCAAGCTAGATTAAATTGATTATTACGTTTTGAATATGGATATTTTTCTTACAAAAACGCATCGATTCACTACAGGAGGCCTTTGTTCACCCCCCGAGCTCTGTGAGGCACTTTTTATTATGGATGGATGCGCTTTATTTCACTTCTTTTGGACTGATGCATGCAACACCCGCTGAGTGCCATTAAACAGCTTGGAAGATCAAAGACAATTTTTTATATAACTCCGATTGGATTCGTCTGAAAGAAGAAAGTCATATACACCTAGGATGCCTTGAGGGTGAGTACTTCATGGGCTAATTTTCATTTTTGGGTGAACTAACCCTTTAAGCGTACGCACCCTCTAAGATCAAATCTGAGCATATGCACGCTTTATAAATGAGGCCCCTGATCTCTATATTTCCTTCCAAGCAGTGGTCAGCTGTTGATACTGTTATCTGCAGCTCTTAATGTGAAGCGTTAACATCTTTAGTGAGGGAGAGAAACAATGCGCCAGGAGTAGGAAGGGCTTGAATGAAGCAAGCTAATTTTTAGAGTATATAGCGTCAAAAGATTATTACCATAAATTACCCTGAGTGCTTTGAGGAGTGTACTGCTCCATTGTTTTGATGCACTGCTCACATTAAACAGTAGAAATGGTTAAATGGTGCTACTGTTGTCTTTAGGTTTCAGTCCAGTTGGAACCAAGAACCAGAAGACGGTCTGCTATTTGAGGACCCTAATGTAGACTGTCATATAGGACAACACAACAAAAAATGACTGTCTTCACCTTTAATGAAGCCTGTGAGATGCAGTTTGAGAGATTAAATGATCTGGTCAGCTGTGATGTCTCTGGACTGACAGTCATTTGACTCATAAAGCAGGAACATCACAACAAATGCACAATTAGACCTTCTAATCTTTCGCTTTACACATACACCTTCCATAACTTATACATTTTCATGACATCAATGTATAAATCTAAATAACTGAATCTAAAGTAGTTGGCATTTCTCGTTCACTTAACATGTAATTTTATACAAGATCTGAGAGACACCGTTAACAGTGAATAACACCACTCACCCCAAAATTATTGCAAATATTACAAAATTATACCCAAGGTCAGAAGGCCATACAAATAAGGAAAATATATGTAATCATTTAGAGAACTGAACTGGTGTGGTCTTGTCTAGTTGTGTTCTGGTACGGTCAGTAAAGCATCCTCTGGATCTCTGTCCACATCCACATTCTGAAACATCACAACATGATGATCAATATCACACAAATCCACATCTCAAACAAAGACAGGAGGCTGCTAAAAAGTAGAGGATAACGTTCTTAAATTAACTTTTGTAAATGCATCTTTGTCATGCATTTGTAAGTCCCCTTCTCTAATAATGAAGGATGTACCAAATACTGTTATATGTTCATGCACGATTACAAATCTGATGAATATAAACTACTCAAACACATCATGATGGTGCACTTTCAGATGACCATTCACGTGTTAAGATTGGATTAATTAGAAACATTCATGAATTTAAGTAAAGATGAAAACATGTTTTGGGAGTCACTACAGAACCTGTGACATGTATTTGTGCAGCGCAAACAACATTACTGCATGTAAAAAACACACACAGCACTGAGTGGAAACAAGATTCGATTTGTTTTGTTGAGTGGAAATTTCAGAATGGCATCTGTACCAGGAGTGGAATCAAGGGCTAAACTGTCAACTCAAAACCAGTCTTTGCTGTCTGATGCATCAACAACTAGTCAGGGCACAAATTGTTGCATCAACGTGTGCTTCAGTGGGACAGAACAAGAAATGCAGGGTAAAGCCCAATTTAAACCATCTTCAGAACCCCAGTGCTCCGAATCTGCTTCCTCCGCTCACACAACTCCTTGGTTCTTCCAGAAGTCAGATATTGTGGAGGCTTTAAATTGTGGATGTTTTTGCGAAAAAACGCTGACCCAGGAGCAAAGCGTCTTCATATTTATACTAGTTGCAGGCAAAGACCCAACCATTTGGTGCAGCACAGGATCATGGCATGACTCTTTTCACAAGCGCTGACAAACTTGTTAAAAGCAAACCGATACAAAATACAAAGGATATACCTTTGTCTTGAATGTAGACAAGAACAGGCAGCTGCGATGAAGGAGAGGAGTGAACAAGAGTTGTCAAATCAGACAACTTCTAGCCATTACCTACTGGCAGTTTTAGTATGATATTGAGACTATCTTTTAATTATTTGTGTTTTTTTTATATTTCAATATTTGTTTTTGAACAACAGTTTAAAAAAGTATTACCCATTTATTATCATTATTTATTTAATGCTGAATTAAAACATTTTTTTCAAAAGCTACTTTTTATAATGTCTATTCAATGCTTTTATTTAGCACACTTTATATAATCATTTAGCCAAAATTGATGTGTGATTAATTTGATTAATTAATCTGCAAATCATAATGAATTATTTACATTAAAAAAATTAAATCTACATACAGATGTCTTCCCAATTTCGACTGCTTTTTTTCATCAGAATTCTTATTATCTGTAAATATCTGTATGAATATAAAAAGAGGGGGTCAATATCAGAAGTAGCAGTCAGTATGTGGTGTGTCCAGGGTTTATGTACTACTTTGCATCTCATCTTAATGAACTGGGAAAAATTTGCCAGTTGTTGCTGTGAGATGTAACTTCACTCTTCCACCAAAGCACTTGCAAGTCCTCAAACACATCTGGGGGTTCATATGTGGTCTGGCATTACAAGGACGACCAGCTGTCCTTCCCTGTAGCACTGGCTTACCGTACTTTACATTACAGACCATGCAGTTTATTGCTCTGCAGTTCTCATGCCTCCTGCAGCAGGACCAATGAATGTTCACACAGGTGAGTAGAAACCATGAATATATTTCCTCTGCTGTTTTTCAGTGCCAGTAGAAAGGTCTCTTTACTGTCCTAAGTTATTGTAAATGTGACATAAATTTTCATTTGACTGTAAACCGTTAGTGTCTTGAGGACTGTTTTACAGGCATATGCTCAATAATTGTTTATGGTAACAAGCATGAAAAAAAATTTCTAATAAAGATCTGTAAATCTTATTTGGATTTTACAAAATTATCTGCCCAAGTAAATCACTTGTTTGTGGTGCCTCTAAGTAAAAATGGTAAGGGCACAGTCAAAGTTCAGTTTCTGACTGCAAAGGATTTATGTGGAATCTAATTTGTCACAATTCAACTTTTGCACAAGCTGGCACTGAAAAACTTAATGAAGAATTGCCTGCACAAAGCCTAGACCTGAACCCCATTAAACACCTCTGGTAACACCTTAGTTTAGGGACCAATTCTCTCTATTAACTAGTTGCTTATTAGCATGCATATCACTAGCATATTGGCTGTTTATTAGTACTTATAAAGTATATACTGTATTAATCCTACCAGCAAATTAAGAGTTTATTCAGGAAAAACTCATATAGTCAGTTTATAGTGAGAATTGGTCCCCAAACTAAAGTGTTACCCACCTCTGGGATGATTTGGAGAAATGAGCAAGGCCCCATAATCCAACATCAGGATTGACCATCATATAACATGAATGGGAATATACAGTAAGAGGATAAACAGAAAAGACATTACAGTATAGTATGAGCAAAACTGATTAAACATTATTCTGAATACTGCCCATCATAGACTGCTATGGATTAAAACACACTTTTTTTCCCTCATACAATTTCCCCAAACTTCTTAGATTTACAGTTTTTATTCTATTTTAGTAAATTTCCAAACTGTTTTTGTAACATTAGGAGTTGACTTTTCAAAAATTGCTGTCATGCTTGTTATGGTTGTACATGCATGTAGTATATGACTGAATATATGACTGTAGTTGACCTTACCTTAACCCTAAGCCTATACCCATCACTAACTAACTAAATAAATAAATAAAACAAAATAAACCAACTGGTATTTTTAAGCCATCTGGTATGAGGACACAGGAAGTACCCTTATAAACCATGTTTATGTTGTAATAACCATGTAATTATACACAGTTGAGTTCTCATAAACCATGTATTCAAGTACACACACACACACTTTGAACATTGTTGTTAGCATTTAAAATCATTCTTATACTGTAACAAGTATTCATTATATTTACTGTAGTTATCTGTTGTGGAAAATTTCAAACCATTTGTATTTAATCTATATCTATAAATAAGCTATACCAAATTATTCTCTGATTAACAATTAAGATAAATTGGATTAATTCACAGTCAAATGTATTAAAATCAACCATAACAGGCGCAAATTAAAAGTTTAATGTTTGTAATATCATCAAAGGCAAATACTTTAAATTAGATGTAAATAAAGATGAAGCACTTCTTAAATGTAGATGGAAAAGCTTTGTACTAATAAGTGAACTGAACGCGCTGAAATTTTGGAAAAAACTGCATTGCTGAAGATCCGTTGTAAAATTAGTACTAAGGGATTTGAAAATAGCAATTACTTGTTAAAAAAAATAAAATACCAAAGCAAAATAAATAAATAAATAATTGGCTGCTCTTTAGTAGATAAACAGTATGAAAGTATTACTGTGCTCACCACAGGTCTGTCTCTGTGTGTGTTTACTGCTTCAACATTCAGGAAAATGGACTCAACTTCACAGCCTGAAAATACATAAGAATATCAGATCATGTTATGATCTAACTGATCTATATGTAAAAAGCTATATTTCAGAAGAGTGAGAGAGTCTGACCATAGGCAACAGGAGTGAGTTTCATCACCGTATGCAGAGGACACTTCAGATAAGGCAGCTCATCTGGAGGAACATCAGGACAGAGTGGTCATTAAAACACTCAGCCAAATGTACATGCACACCCTAGACTGACAGTTTTCTATCCAAGCAATTTAAGAGTAAAATGTTGTAAATATCAGTGACATGCAAGATGTGTGTGAACTTGAACTTCTTACCTGGATTTCTGTATTGATGAATCATACAATATGGTTTGACCAGAATTATAGACAAACACAATCTGACTAATTACACACAAGCAGTTGTACTGTTACATTTTTTACTGAAGACATTGACTAAGCATTTACCGTGCATACTTGAAAATGTGAGTGAACCCCTGATTTTAACAACTTGTGGATCCTATTTAGCAGAAGCACAACTTCTACCAAATTTTTCTTGTAGCTGCTTATAAAACATACACCACATTGAGGATACATTGGGGTAAAGGCACAGAGTGGGGTCAACGAGTGCAGGCACATAAGAGTGTGTAAAAAGTCACCAGTGCAATCCAATGTTCAGTCACATGAATATGTAACTAGACGAGCAACAGAGAGTAGATTTTTTACTCCCCAATGCTAAAACTAACTTTCTGAGACGTACAGTACTATATAGGGCAATGAAATCATGGTATTTTTTTACCAAGGTCATTAATTATTATAACACGGAAAAAAGATTTTAGAAGGCAGGTGAAGGCACACCGTATTATTGTATTTATAGATAGTTGAGGCATAAGAATTAATTGAATGAGCAATACGTTTTATAGTAGGTGAGTTATATATTAAAAGGTGGAAGAAATGTTTAAAGTGGTGCTCATGGAATGTGAAAAATGTATTTAATATTTTTATATGTACGTAATAATGTATGGATTTTAAGTGTTGTGTGGACCCCAGGAAGACAGTGCTCTTGGGCATAGCTAATGGGGATCCAAATAAATGAACAAATATCAGCAGAGGTGGACAAAGTACACAGTTCCATTACTTGAGTGAAAGTACAGATACTGCTGGTCAAATATTACTCCATTACAAGTGAATGTTGTAAAGACAGATTTTTACTGAAGTAAAAGTACAGAAGTACTTGCATTTAAAAGTACTTAAGTGCCTAAATTATCAACAATAATAATATAATAATAATATAATAATCCAATTGTAATACTTGCAATACATTACGCCTACTGAATGCACTGACTAATTACACACAAGCAGTAAAGGCACAGAGTGGTGTATGTTTTATAGGCAGCTACAAGAAAAATTTGGTAGAAGTTGTGCTTCAGCTTAAGAGGATTCACAAGCTTGTAGTATATCTTTGGAATAAAGAGCTTTTAGAATGTTAAAAACCTATAGAAATTAAACAAGTTGACAAAAAAAACAATAATTTATTTAACACCCCTACCCACCCCCACAAAAGCAGCATGGTAGTGATCTCACACAGCTCTGGCAGACAGTGCACACATCTACGTGTAGCCATAATAAGCCATTCATACACATTTGAACCGAGTGGACACTGAAACTGCTGTAAATACAGAGTGATAAGGAAGAAAGAAAAATCAAACCTGCTTTAAAACCCAGAGACCATACAAATAACAAATAAATTATTATTTTTCCAAAGCATTGTTTGAATTTCCAAAGCACTATTTGAATTGCGAACGTAGCCGCTCAGTGAAGGCTTTAAAACCAAGCGGAATCTTCTGCCGCCTAGTTGCTCCCGCTTCACAGCAAGCGGGACTCGTGTTTTGATTTCTGCAAATCAGTTTGGTTGAATGCAAAGACGTGATTATAGATCGTAAGCACAACATCCAGCTAGAAAACATACTATCTACCTTTTACTATTTGCAATAGTTGGACCGAGACTATGGAATAACCTTCCTTTATGTGAAAGCTTCAAATTATGAGTTTAAAACTAAATTGAAATCTTATTTTCTTATTGGCTTTTTAAACTTTGTATGTTAAATTATCTTTTGAGTTTACTGATGTTATTCTTTTTACTGGTTTTTATTTTATTTGTACAGCACTATGGTCAACTGAATAAAGAGCTTTTAGAATGTTAAAAACCTATAGAAATTAAACAAGTTGACAAAAAAAACAATAATTTATTTAACACCCCTACCCACCCCCACAAAAGCAGCATGGTAGTGATCTCACACAGCTCTGGCAGACAGTGCACACATCTACGTGTAGCCATAATAAGCCATTCATACACATTTGAACCGAGTGGACACTGAAACTGCTGTAAATACAGAGTGATAAGGAAGAAAGAAAAATCAAACCTGCTTTAAAACCCAGAGACCATACAAATAACAAATAAATTATTATTTTTCCAAAGCATTGTTTGAATTGTGAACGTAGCCGCTCGAGGAAGGCTTTAAGACCAAGCAGAATCCTCTGCCGCCTATCGCTCCCGCTTCACAGCGAGTGGGACTCGTGTTTTGATTTCTGCAAATCAGTTTGGTCGAATGCAAAGACGTGATTATTGATCGTAAGCACAACATCCAGCTAGAAAACATACTATCTACCTTTTACTATTTGCAATAGTTGGACCGAGACTATGGAATAACCTTCCTTTATGTGAAAGCTTCAAATTATGAGTTTAAAACTAAATTGAAATCTTATTTTCTTATTGGCTTTTTAAACTTTGTATGTTAAATTATCTTTTGAGTTTACTGATGTTATTCTTTTTACTGGTTTTTATTTTATTTGTACAGCACTATGGTCAACTGCTGTTGTGTTTATCGGTGCTTAATAAATACAAATAGCCTACCTGAGGGAAGATGTCTTTCACTATTGTAAGTTAATGTTGTTAAATAGAGAAACTGCATTATACATTTTTAAAATGTCTATAACTTCTAGTGCATTTATAAGAAGAGCAGGAAAAAGCCCTTTCAGTTGTGAGTGATAGGCCTATTTAATTTTATTTGCTGGGCTGTTGCTGATTTGTAAGATTATTATTCGATAATATTGTTTAATTTATGTACATAATTGTTTGCCTCCTATGGGATTATGACGTGCGCATCAGGGGTGATTCTAGGATTTTCATTTTAGGGGGGCTCAGCCCCAAATGAGAGTAGCTATAATAATAAAAAATAATAATGAATAAATAAAATAAAAAAAATTGTTTGACGAATTGGGTAGGGTGGTATACTAAACTTATTGCAGTATTCCACTGTATTGCATAGATGGTTATAGCATTTGAGAAATGAATAAGCCAAATCTCTCTCACACACACACACACACACCTGTTTACTCTACAAACACGAAATTATACTGTTTGCATTTCTACAAAGCTCTTTCTTTAGCTCAAGTATACAAACCTCTTTCTATGCTCAAGTACTGTCTGTCACTGTCTTTTTAATCAGTTCTGTGCATTACTGTATGGTTAAACCACATGCACTGTAATATGTTTAATATTGAAAGTTACATTTTCAAATGAAAATAGCAACATGATCGTTTTATAAAGTAGGCTATGCGTTCATATGTGTTAAGGGCTGCATTTTTGCTGGAGGAAACAGCTGTGGTGTGATGAGGGGTGAACGGAGCGAAAACTTTACAGTAGATGGAAAACTGATTGCTCCCCCGTGACATTTTGTAAACTCTATTTATGACAAAGAACTGCACAGATACCGATATTATAACAATCTATTGATAAACACACATCTTGTCCTCTGTTTCTCGCTCTGCGCCGCCGCGGTCTGCGGATTGAAGAACGTGCTGAAAGACGGGGAGGAGCCGAAGTCTGCCGCCGTTTTCATATGAAATTTAAAGCTGCGTTAGCCCAGGGCCCCGCAAAGGCTTAATGCAGCACTGTCCAAATGTACTGTCCACCTCTGCATATCAGCATGTATAATGCCAAGCATCGGATGGAGTGGTGTAAAGCACACCACTAGACTCAGGAATGATGGAAATGTGTTCTGTGGAGTGAAGAATTGTGCTTCTGTTGGGCTAGTCTGGGCTTGAAGAACAAGCCTGACTGCACTGTGCAGTTGAATGTGCCCCATGGTGACAGAAGAGTTTGTTGTTTGACAGGAATCGGTGAATTTTCGGAAGGACAGACATGCTTCAGTAAGGGAACAACCGGATGCCGAAACAGCTGATGCTGGAGCAAGTTAAGCACTGCTCTGGTGGTTAATTCACATATTAAATAGGTTCAGTCCTCCCTAAAAAGAGATTTATGAACTTCCCTGGTGGCAATTTTAAAAGGATTTATGTGGAATAGTTCAAACTGTGTCCCAAGTCTACTTCTTTGTTAATGAGGTAATTAGGCTGGTAATTGGGTTGGCTTTCCAGGCTGGGGTTAAATCCTTCTTTCAAGCCTGAATGAATAAGGGAAGTCTTTATTTGGATAGTTTTTTAGCTTGTTTTGTAGCTCGTGAGGAAATAATGATAGGCCTAATGATCAAACCTAAAGTAACAAACACCAGAGTACATGGATAGGAATAGTGGCAGTGTGGACTTGAATAGAGATCACAACACTTTTTAATCAATACAGAAATCCAGGTCGTTCCACAAACTTTTGATTGCAAATGTACAGCTCAAGTATTGGAGTAATGTTCCAGTAGTATGTTCTGAAAGATTTTCTCTACCTGAGGTTTTGTCTAGGAAGTACGCCAGCAGACAGCGCATGACAGCCTGATGACATATGACCAGAACGTTCTCCTGCCGCTCAAGCTCCATGATTACAGGCTCTAAACGCTGAACCAGATCCTCATAGGACTGAACACACACAAATACACAAGCATTGCAATACAAATAAAACAAGGATAAAAACAACTTACTGTCATTTCAGATCAACTGTCTACC
Source organism: Sinocyclocheilus anshuiensis (assembly GCF_001515605.1). Classification (NCBI taxonomy): domain Eukaryota; kingdom Metazoa; phylum Chordata; class Actinopteri; order Cypriniformes; family Cyprinidae; genus Sinocyclocheilus; species Sinocyclocheilus anshuiensis. The sequence goes on from NW_015547722.1 coordinate 214,917, forward strand.
TGGCCTCAAAAAAAAAAAAACATTTCAAAGGATAGCTCACCCCACCCTCCCAAATGTGAAGACAAAACATTTTGATTGCCTCCTGGTTGCTGGCTGCAGTACAGGGGCCCGTTTTTCGTACGTCACATTACATCTGAGATGATTTGAAAGATGCCAGATCTTCTAATCGTGATAACTGATCACTGGCTAATTTGGTTCTTCAAACGAATTTGTGGATTTGATTAAAATATGTGGATTAAGTTGTCTAAGATTACTGCACGTTCTCGTGTTACGCGAAAAGGGCAGATGTATCGATACTCGAAACCACGATCAGCAATGCAGCGATTGGCTGGCGGCAAGACAGCAACGTAATGACATCATATAATTAAAAGAAGACACCTGATGAAAAAGCTGACAAGTTTCTGGAACTTTATAAGGACACAGCCAAGCGAACAAAGCTAGATAAATGTTATAATAGATAAATGAAATGTGCTCTGTTTTTAATTTATTTGCTATTTTTTTTACATGAGTCTGTCAGGGTTGGGGATGAAGGGATGAGGAGAGGACTCAATGGTGCAGGAGATAAGGGCTTTTTATTAAAAATAAAACAAAATAAACAACAAAAACTACCGCGTGGGGGAAAAACAGGCTGGCAAGGCTAGGCAAGGCAGGATCTGGACACGACATGACAGAACACATCCAGGGAGATACGAAGAAGAACTCGCACGGGACTGCAAACACAAGGATAATAAATACCAAGCAAACGAGGAGGGTAATGAGGGAACACATGTGGGGCAAATTAACCAATAATCAGGTAACAAGATGGGTGGGACATAAGAGCACATGGCACACAGGAAACCACGACAAAAGCCATGTGCTCACACAAAACAAAGACAAGGACATGAAAGCACGCAGTCGATAACACGAGCTGCGTGCAACAACAGCACAAGACAACAAGAAAAGCACGCGGCCCAACACAAACCATGTGCTACACAAACACAACACACGTGGACAGAAGAGCGCACGGCCGAGCGAACTCGAGACTGCACGCTCCCACAACCAAACAGGGAAACAGGACACGCAGACGAGAAAAACAAGATGACAACAAGACACATGAAAACAAGACATGACGGGAGTGTCAGGGCTCTGTCACAAAACCATGAATAACACTAGACCGAAGTGACAGAACCCTGACAGATTCCCAATTATATATTTACGATTTCTAGTATTTGTACAGGCTTTACATTTTTATTTCAATTTTGTAATTAGCAATTCATTTAATTTTATCTTTGAAGCAGATTTGTTACGTGACAGCATTAATTCAAGTTTCTTAAGGGTCAACATCTATGTTATCTGCATCTCCTGCACAAATATTACCCTGCATATGCAAATCTTTTTGACGTCATTCTACTTTCATAGTCACCACTCAAATTAATGCATGACTCAGATTAGCTGTATAGCATGTGTAAGACTCCAATACAATTATAAAGTAATTATTTTATCATGAATAAATCTTTCAGTGAGTAAAACTGGCTGTGTCTATAGTACACACAACATTATTATATTATTTTCAAATTAATTTTTAAATTAGTATTATTCTAAATTATTGTCCCTGGATCAGTAGGGTACTCTTGTAATAAAGTAGCAGTGGCTGGGACAGATTTTAAGTGTCAAAACGTCATGTTTTGTGTGAATACACGGTTCGCAAAACTTTCAAATTTTATTTTTTCAAAATATACATATAATCTGAATTATTCAAAACAAGTGAGACTGAACGACAAGGCCATACATACATTTGAAGTGGAGGATGGAGTTCCCTACACATGGGTGAGAAGATGGAAGCTCTTCATTCATGTATAAATGTAATGATCATAGTCTGTGCTTGGACTTTACTCTGATGATTTACATTATTAACAAGTTATTGTTGGTGATCAGAGAGATAATAACGTCACTAATTAAAGACTATTTTAAAATAACAGAGAGGTATAATTTGCATACTGGAGCATAATTATCATAATTAAAAACTAAACCCAGAGTCATTCGCATTATTTGTCGTTGAAATTTATGCATCATCAAAGTTCAATAAATTACCCACAAGAGATAACAAAAATGCAAACTTCCGCAGTGAACCAACAACATTTACTACTGGCGAGTAACCTATAAATTCCTAATTTTTCTTGCCACAACATATACTCACTTCACCCTTTGGATAGCGGTACCGGTATTTGTCTTGGTCTCTGAGAGCAAACTCCTCAGTAAAGTGATCTTGAATCTCTTCGTAAGTCATCTCCTCACACACACCCTGCACATGAACACATGACAAATGCATGACATGCAAGAAGACAAACACACTCTGCAAAAGAACCAAAACAAAGGGCTACTGCCTGGGGTTGCAAATCAGCAACTGCTGACAATGTCATATGTGTGACTAGAAACAGGACTAGACTCACAGCATCAATCTCGTTCAGTGCTTTCCACTGTTCATAAGGCACTCCGATTGCCTCTGCGGTCTGGATCGTTCTCCTCATGTGACTGGTCCAGATCTTCAGATCCAGGATGCACTGACCCCTGATGTATGTGCCTAGAGCTGCAGCAAACTGACAAAAATAGGTCTTCTGTTTTTCAGCTTGTTGCTGTGCAGAGGTTATGGGTGTTTCTAGGGCATTGCCATGTAATTTTTTATGGGTGACATGAGAGGGGACCAGTAAGGTGGTTTACTGCTCCAGTCAAATGAGTCCACCCCAAATCTCTATACTATTATGGGTAGGGTTTAGGGCAGTCAAAGTAAAATTCAAACATTCATCAAATTTAAGATAAAAATGCACAAACAAATGCAAAAACTTATGATGTGATGCTCTGAAAATATGTGAATTAGATTAGATTAGATAGACTTTATTGTCCCGAGGGAAAATTGTCTTGGACACATACTTAATACAATACATACACACGCATGCACACACACAATACCTACAATACATACACAAACTGCCATCGACCAACCAGTTGCACACTACCCATCATACAACACACCTGTAATCGTCATAATAATAATATTCATAGGAGAGAAAAAAAATCATAAAATATACTTGATTATCGTTATCGTTACAATTAAATGGTATCTCCCATTTAAATTGCGGTACAGTTTGTGAAAAGATCTTGATTTACCAAATACTAATTACCACCAAACACTCAGTAAAAGTTTACCACTCTGCACTTCCTGTTTGTTGCTGCCGTGTGTTTTGAGTTTGAGCTCTGTCAAGTTAATTCTTTGTCGTCTAATTTTTTATCTTAAAATCAATTCTATACACCATCATTTTCGTTTCTATAACGTGTGAATATATCCCAAAGCTTTGATGGACAGGGACTAAGGAATTCTTAAAGCGGTTAAGCATGCAATAAAGCGTCTTCCTGAGGGAAGAAGCTGATACTCAGGGTGGAGGACATGGGTGGGATCTGAAATAATTTTTGCCTGTCTGTGATGATGGTTTCAGCAAAGACAGCCTGAAGTGTGGGATGCTGCTTAACTCCCATGATTTTCATGGCTCTCTGTGTTAACCGTGTAATCTGTGCTTTCAGCTGTACACTGAGATTGCCAAACCAGGCAGAGATGCCATACCGCAGAAGGCTCTCAATTACAGCATGATAGAAGAGAAGCAACACTCTCTGGTTAACACCAAAGACCCTCAGCCTACGTAAAAAGTGTAGTCGCTGTTGAACCTTAGTATAGATGTTTTCTACCTGGACACGCCATGTCAGCTTGTTATCAATGCGTATGCCCAGATATCTGTAGGAATCAACCTGGACTATGTTCTGGTCATTGATGACCCTCAGCCTACGTAGAAAGTGTAGTCGCTGTTGAACCTAAGTACAGATGTTTTCTACCTGAATACTCCATGTCAGTTTGTTATCAGTTTGTATGCCCAGCTATCTGTAGGAATCAACCTGGGCTATGTTCTGGTCATTGATGGCCACTGGTAAGTGGTCTCCAATGGATTTGGGATCAGACACCATCTCCAATGTTTTCTTAGTGTTGATGATGAGAAAATGTTTGTTGCACCATTGAACAAAGTTCTGAACCTCATGTTTATATGCAACGGAATCTGGTGTATCTAATATGAGACCCAGGATAGCTGTATCATCAGAGAACTTAATCATGTAATTGTTAGCAGTACTACATGTACATTCATTAGTGTACAGTGTGAACAGTGTACACTAATGTGTACATTGAGACTTTTCTTACAGCTCTCAATTCAAAAGTGCCTCCAACATACTCTTTAGGCAAGGGGTGCAGAGTTTAGCTTTAACCCTAACCAAACACACCTGATCCAGCTAATCAAGTCCTTCAGGCTTTTTTGAAAACTACATGGTATATGTCTTGGAACAGGGCTGTGACCCTCCAGGAACTGAATTCTGCATCCCTGCTTTAGGCAGATTTGAGGTTATCAATTACATAGCCATAACCCACTGACAGTGTACAACTCAAGGATCCCAACTTTGCACATCTTTTGCGCAATCTGACATAAATAGATGTAAAGTTCCCTTTTGAGGGAACTCGCACTGCGTAAGAAAATAGCGATGCAAGTATATCGGGTGTTATGGGAAGTGTTCCCTGTTCCGGTTGTCCTATTTAATGCAGCCTAAAAATCCTTTAACGGATTTAAATAATAGAAATGTGTAAGTGCGTTATGTGTAAGCCAGGTTAAAGAGATGGTTCTTTAATCTAGATTTAAACTGACAGAGTGTGTCTGCCTCCCGAACAGTGTTAGGTAGGTTAATCCAGAGTTTGGGCACTAAATAGAAAAAGGATCTGCCGCCCGCAGTTGGTTTTGATATTCTAGGCATTATCAAATTGCCAGAGTTCTGAGAACGCAGCGGACGTGGAGGACTATAGTAATAAGAGCTTATAAGAGCTTGTTCAAATACTGAGGTGCTAAACCACTCAGGGCTGTATAAGTAATAAGCAAGATTTTAAAATGTATACAATGTTTAATAGGGAGCCAGTGCAGTGTTGACAGAACCGAGCTAATATGGTCTCCCGGAACTAATGCTCCTCGCGACAGCCGCTACTTGGCCGATTCCTCTGAGGAAGGATTTACTGACTCAGAGACGGGGCACCCTTTGGCACCCGCATCCAGACCTCTGGAAACTTCATGTCTGGTCCCTGGACGGGACGCGGAGGTTCTAGGTAACCTACCCCAGGAGATAGTTGACACCCTCATGTCTAGAAATATAACACATAGTCTTAGAGTTTGCACTTGACTAACTGGGGCCCAGGTCAGGAAGCAGACAGACTGGCTAACCCGACCATCTGCTAGCCGCCTCACGTCACAGAAATCAGTTCATTCTCAGCACACAGAGACTCTTTCACCTAGATATCACACTATAGAGACTGTATCTGTTCCCCGAACTAGAAAATACCAAAAATGTCCAAACCAATTTAAGAGTAACAATTTAACTGATGTTCAACAAATAAAAAACAGATGCAATACGGATAAACAAATGATAAAGCTTGGCTTAGAAACGTGGCTTTCAAAGGAAAGATTGCTATCAAATAGCACACCTAGGTTCCTAACTGATGACAAAGAATTGACAGAGTAGTCATCGAGTCTTAGAGAGTGTTCTAGGTTATTACATGGGGAGGTTTTAGGTCTGATAATTAACACCTCTGTTTTTCCAGAATTTAGCTGTAAGAAATTACTCGTCATCCAGTTTTTTATATCGACTATGCATTCCATTGGTTTTTCATTTTGGTATGTTTCGCCGCGCCGTGAAGAAATATAGAGCTGAGTATCATCAGCATTAACAGTGAAAGCTAACACCGTGTTTCCTGATGATATCTCCCAGAGTTAACATATAAAGCATGAAGAGTAACCGCCCTAGTACTGAGCCTTGAGGTACTCCATACTGCACTTGTGGTCGATATGATACCTCTTCATTCACTGCTACGAATTGATGGCGGTCAGATAAGTACGATTTGAACCATGCTAATGCA